>NW_007736559.1:21009-44846 GCF_000696425.1 Galeopterus variegatus
GGCTCGCTGGCCGCTTTCCGACCTAACGGGGCTCCATCCTCCCCCGCCCGCCCACGCCCCACGCGCCGCCCCACGCGCGCGGGGGCTCCTAAGCCTGCCCTTCCCTCTGTTCGCCCGCCTGGCGAGTTCTCTCCTTCTGTCCTCTGACCCCTTGGAGAAGTTCGAGGAAACTTTCCGAGGCCCAACTCTTGACCTTTCTGGCCAACTTGCCCATCAGGCTAGACGAAAAAGATGTGCTCTCTCTTCCCTCCTGCCCCAATTACTTGCCAAACGGTTCCCTCGAGCTGTTTATCTAAGGCCTCTCTCCAGATGTGCACCAAAGGTTCCCAGAAGTTTGCCAAACCCCACTTCGGCCAGAGCTCCCTCCCATCCTCACGTGTGCAGAAGTTTATCCAAATTGTGTGTCAAAGTACCCCCTTTGCAATTCCCCCATTTGCAAAAGAGACCCCTTTAGCTGTTTGCCAAAGGCCTACCAAGATTCTTGCCAAGGGCCCGGTTGCCAACTCCCCAGATGTGTCCAAAATGTTTGCAAAACCCGCCCCCTTGCCAAATCCCCCAAATACTAGACAATGTCCCCCTTATTTACAAAAGAAGCCCTTTCCAGCCGTTTGCCACAGCGCCCCTCTCCCCCCTCCTTGTTTCTCGCCCTCCTTGACGTGTCCAGAAGGTTGCCAAGTTGTTTATCAAAGGCTTTCTCTACTTAACAAAGCTCCCCCACCGTTTGCAAACGAAATCCCTCCTTCAGCTTGCCAAAGACCCCCCAAGCTGTTTAGCAAGGCCTCTCCCCCACGCTGTGTGCCCACTGCGGGGGGCGGGGAGAGGCCCCCATCCTCTGCCTCCTAAGTGTGTCTAAACTTGGCTTGTTGAGGCCAGCGCAGCAACTCACCACCACAAACTCTTTGTCCGTTTTGGGGGTGAGATCGCCAGGGAACTTGATGATGGGCGCCGGCGCGGCGGCGGCCCGGCCCAGCAGGCAGCCCAGGACGCAGAGCGCCCGCAGCGGGCCGGCGAGCGCGCCCCAGGACACTCGCGCCTCCATCCTTGCGCTCCCAGGCCCCGCGCGTCGCCCAGGGGTCGCTGGCTCGGTGCGTGTGGCCGCGTCGCCGCCTGGCTGGTGCCTGCTCCGCCGCGCAGAGCTCCCTTCCGAGGGTCCGCTTGCTGGGTCGCTTCGGCTTTGCCCCGCTCAGCGGCTCATGGTCCGGCCCTCGCGCCGCAGCCGCCGCCGCCGCCGCCTGTTCTCGCAGGTCCTGGCAATCCCTTTGTATGTTTAAAGCCCCAGATGCGCAGCCTCCAGCCACCGCCGGAGGAAGTCTGGATGCAGCGGAAACAAGGGAGGGCAGCCGCCAGATGTAGCCGGCTGGGCTGGGAGGGCGCGGGCAGCGCGGGGCGGGGAGAGGGGGGCGCACTTGGCCCGCCTCTCTCCGCCCCACCTGCCACTCGCACTCCTCTGTTCCTTTCTCCGCCTCTTTTACTCGCCGCCAGCTACCCCAGGCCTCTGCCCTCACCATCAGTGTTCGACCTCCCTACCCCACTTCCTGCCTCCGCAATCCGGGCGCACAGCCTAAGGACCCCCTGCTGGGAAGCGTTTGGCAAGATCCCTTGAGACCCTCCACGCCCTGAGGTTGGAGAGCCGTGATGCTTGGAGGGACACCCAGGACCCGGGCCAGGACACCCTGCACTCCCTGCAGCGCGGGTCAGGGATGGAAAAGGTGTGGTTAGAAACATGATGAGGGATCAAAAAATAGATGATGTTGGGGCCCAGAAAGTGATAGCCCAAAGTGAAGGCCTCAGAAGCAGCCTCAAAAGCAAAGTTTTCCTCTGACCTTCTCCTGTGTCTCAGCCTCATTCTCCCGAGGCAAGACATAGGAACTAGAAACCCTCTTCCCCGAGGCAGGTCTTATCTATATCTGATTCTGGTCTTCCCCCGTACCTTTCTGTGTTGGAGCTGGCCGTAAAGAAACTCTGACCTACCTTGTCTGATTTTAAGTCATAAGACCCCCATTCCAGAAGGGGTCATGCCCCCATACTCTGAAGGAATGAATGCTACACAGACACGCAAAGAAGAATCTGAACAGACAGTCCTTGCTGGGTTTCCCTACTTAGTCTACTAGCATTAGATTGTACCTTTCTTGTCCAATCCATTTCCACATGGCTATGCCTGCTTCATAGAACCTGATATAATAGTCTAAATATGTTGTCCCCGCCAAAGCTCATGTTGAAATCTGATCCCTAATGTGGCAGTGTCAAGAGGTGTTTGGGTCATGGGGGTGAATCCCTCACGAATAGATTAATGCCCTCCCTGGGGGTGGGGGATAGTGAGTGAGTTCTTGCTCTATTAGTTCTGCCAGAGCTGGTGTTAAAAGGAACCTGGCACCTTGTCTCCCTCTCTCTCTTGCTTCCTCTTGCCATGTGATCTTGCACCCTCTGGTTGCATGCCTCCCTTTTGCCACCATGAGGAGAAGCAGCCTGAGGCCCACACCAGATGCAGCTGTCCCAGAATCCTAAGCCAAATAAACCTTTTTTCTTTATAAATTACCCAGTCTCAAGTACTCTGTTATAGCAACACAAAAATCGTCTAATAGAGAAAAGTGGTTCCAGAGAAGTGGGGTGTTGCTTATGACAAATACTTGAAAATGTGGAAGTAGCTTTGGAACTGGGTGTTGGACAGAGGCCGGAAGAATTTGAAGGAGCAGGCTAGGAAAAACCTAAATGCTAGTGTGAGTACAGAAGATGAGGAAACCAGGGAAGGTTTGGAGTGTCTTAGACACTGGTTAAATGGTGGTGAGCAGAATGCTGATAGAAATAAGGACAGTATAGGCCATACTGAGGAGATCTCAGATGTAAATGAGAAAGAGCTTATTGGAAACTGGGGCAAAGATCACCCTTGCTATGAACTGGCAAGGAACTTGGCTGCTTTCTGTTCATTCTCAAAAGTTTTCTGGAATGTGGAATTTAAAGGTGCTGAACTAGGGCATTTTGCAGAAGAAATTTCTAAGCAGCAAAACATTCAGGAAGCTGCATGGCTACTTGCAACAGCCTATGCTGAGTTATGGCAGAAAAGGCATTACATAAAGCCAGAATTTATAATTCAAAAGAACACAGAGGGCTCTCTTTGGAAAACTTTCAGCCTGGCCAAGTAAAGAGCGAGAGGGTGTCTCTGGGAGAGGAAACTAATGGTGTAGTCCAGTGACCATTTGCTAAGGAGATTAGTACAGAAGAAAGGTATTATCAAGACAATAAGAAAAGGCCCTAAAGGCATTTCATCAAGACTATGAAAAAGGTCCTGAAGGCATTTCAGAAGTCTCTGGGCCACTTCTGCCTGTCACAGGTCCAGAGGCCTAGGAGGACCTAATTGTTCTGGGGGACAGACCTTAGGGCTGCTGCCCTGCACTGCCTTGGGATGCTGTTCCTTGCATCCTAGCCTCTCTGGGTGGAGCAGCCTGGCCTTAAGTGGCCCCGAGTGTGGCTCCAACCTCAGTTCTGCAATCTATAAGCCTGAAGACTTGGTGGCATCCATGTGGTGTTAAGTCTGCAGGCCTGCAGAATGCCAGAGCTATGAAGGCCTGGGAGCCTCCATCCTGATTTCAAAGGACTTATGGAAAAGTCTGGGTGCCCAGGAAGAGATCTGTCCTGAGAGTAGAGTGACCACATGGAACTAAGAGTGATGCCCAGCAGAAATGTGAGGTCAGAGTTGCAGCAGAGAAATCCCACCAAGGCCATGCCTAGTGGAGCCATGAGTGGGACTTCCATGGAGACCCCAGACTTGTAGAGCTACCAGAGTGGAACACCAACCTGAGAGAGCTGAAGTATGGCATGAGACTGGAAAAGCCATAGGAGTGGGGCTGCCTGTGAGAAATGCCCTCACCTGTCCAATGCCAAAGTATAGACATGGAAACATGAGGTACAGTGAAGCCAGACTTTAATGGCAGTCTTGCAAGATCATGTGTCTGATGGCAGGCATACCCAAAACAGTAACATCGAGCAATTTATTCCCCAGTGTGCAAGTCCCTCCCCCAGTTCCTCACTGGCTGAGTACTATGGGATATACAATCTTCCCGAACATTACCTGTTTCATTATTTCCTTATAAGGTATTTATTGTTCACTTCCTGCTGACAGAAAGGGATGGACTCAAGACACGCCTGTGAAAAAGGCCCACCAAAAAGTCCTGAGAAGGGAGAAGAACCAGGAAATGAAAAGAACAAAGGGCTGGTGACCAGCCACCATCTTGAGAAGTTATTTCTCAAAGGTGACATGCTGTTTCAGTGACTTTCTGGGAATGTGCATTCTCTGGGGTTGTCATACCTATAACTGGTTAAACAGCTTTGTTAGGCTGTTCTTGAAAATGAGTCACTTAAGCTGTTTCTTACATGCCCAAGGATTTGGAGGCCCAACCCCCACACCAGTATACAGAGGATGGTGAACATGCAGTCAAGATACATGATTTGCAAGCTTCAAGATTTGATGTCTGCCCAGCTGGGTTTCAGACTTGTTTGGGACCTGTTACCCCTTTCTTTTGGCCTATTTCTCCCTTTCTGAATGGGAATACGTACCCTATGTTTGTCCCAATATTGTATCTTGGAAGTAGATAACTTGTTTTGATTTCACAGATGGGAATTTGAGACTTTGAACTTTTGAGTTGAAGCAAGTTAAGACTCTGGGGCTATGGGGATGAAATGAATGTATTTGAATGTGAAAAGGACATGAGTTTTGGGGGTTCAGGAGCAGAATGCTATGGATTGAATGTCCCCCCAAACTCATTGAAGCTTGACCCCCATTGTGACGTGTTAAAAGGATGGGGAATCCTATTATGATCACAGAAAAGTGGGGCCTTGGAGAGGTGATTAGATAGTGAGGACCATGCCCTAGTGAATGTATTAATCCATTGATGGTTTAAGGGTGGTCATGGGTGTGGTTCTGATGGCTTTAAAAGGAGAACCTGTGAGGAGCTTTCTCTGCCTGTTCAGGCCATCTGCCATGTGACAACCTGTGTTGCCGTCAATACCCACCAACAAAGCCTTCACAAGATGTGTTCCCTGGACTTTGGACTTTCCAGCCTCTGGAACTGTAAGCAATAAGTTTCATTTTCTTACAAATTACCCAGTTTCAGGTATTCCTGTTATAAGCAACAGAAATGGACTAATACAGAACCTAAGTATAAATATGGACAATTCCCCCTATACCTTTGGGTCTTTATTCTTTATGCTCCCATGTCATATAAAACTATAATATAAAAAATTTTGTTATTCCTTTTCTTCTTCTTAATATGTATTTTTCAGGTGATTTTTCAGAGAACCTTCAGAGGGTTGAAGGGGATGACTTCCTTTGGCCTCTACAATGGTCAGAGACAGAGACTTTAGAAGTGCAGAGATGAAGACAGAGAGATGGAAACAGATAAAGTAGAAGGTCCCAGTTTGCTTCCTTCCTTCCTTTGGCTTCAATGTAGTGCTAGATGCTAGATTGGAAGGGGAACCCAGCAGTCATGGTCCCATGTCTCTCCTTCTCTTGGGAAAGAAAAGTAAGTGATAAGATGTGATGGGGAACTCCTGTAGGTTGTGGGAGTGCCTGAGCTCAGCCCCTAAACTAGTAAGCCCCTAAACTAGAGAAGGCTTCCTGGAAGAAGTGACTTCTGAGCTGAGACTTGAAGAACTAAAGTGGTGGGAGTGCTCGATGTGTGTGTGTTTGTGTGTGTGTGTGTGTTGGGGGGGGGGAATAGAGGTTTCAGGCACAATCTAGAAAATGACATATACAAAATCCCAGAGATGAAAGACAGCAGGATGCAATGGAGAAGGAAGTTCCCTCTATCTGAACAGGGTGTGGGCACAGGGTGGGGAGATGGGGCTGAAGGAATCATCAGGGACCAGCCTAGGAAGGGAGGAGATGGGACTGGAGGTCATCAGGGACCAGTTTGAGGAGCAAGGTCATGGGCTGAAAGGATCAGCAGAAATCTGCTTGGGAGGGCCTTGGAGGTTGTGGTCATGGGTCTGATCTTTATCTGAAGGCCTGGAAGAGCCTCTGCAGCTTGGGTCTCACATGGGCTTCAGACAAGTACAGGCTTGTCTGGAAGGCATGTGCTGCTGGCCTGCCAGATATGCCTGATATGAGCCTCCTGGGAGGGATCTTGCCCTGCAGGAGGGAGTCAGGCCCATCAGCTGGACCCCGTGAGAAGCCTTGGCCATTTGGGGAGTGTGAGTCTGAGGTCAGTTGGGGAGGGGCATTGCCTCCCGGCCCAGCCCCATTTGGCTCATGTCCATGTCCTGTGGATAACCAGAGAGCCAAGTTGGAAAGCCGAGAGCTGGGAGTGAAAGTGGAAAAAGTTGTCTCACTAAAGCAGGGGTTGCAAACTCGTGGCCTGCGGGCTGAATCCAGCCTGAACAGCATTTTGAAATTTGGGAAACTTCATGTAAAACTCTGACTTTCTGGTTTTCTTTAAAAAAATTCCCAAAGTTCTGGCAATGCTGGGTGCCAATTTCCATATGGCAATAATTAGCTGGAGCAAGTAGTGGCAGTCCCCTTTAGATGAGGCATGTACTTTGGTTTGCCACAGTCCTCACCACTCTCTATTGCCTTATGTGTGACTCATTTACATCACTTGCCTGGTTTGAGTTTCAACCTTTTCCAAAAAGTCATTGGGGCCTAAACAATATAACTCTGGGGCTCCTCTGGCAGAGGGCAGCTTTGATTGCTCCTGTCCACAGCCACTGTAGTTTTTGGCATTCCAAGGGCATTGGTGTCCAGTGTAGGGGCTTGGGGCCCATTTAGAGATGGCAATAACTGCAGAAGCAGCATTGAGAGAGAGGCTCTGTGCCCAGCAGAGCAGTGGCAGTGGCCAGCAGTGCCTTAGGCCCAAGGGACTAAGAGAGCAGAGGCAGTATCTAGTGGTAATGGACTTGTTGGCGAGCACATGAGATATTCTCCAGGACCCCTGTGTTCCCCTTTAGATCTCTCTTCCCCAGCCATGGTGACCCTGGGAGCCCCATGTTGATATAACTAAACCACAAAAAGAAAGTAGCCAATCCCCAGGCTCTAGTGGTAATGGACTTGTTGGCGAGCACATGAGATATTCTCCAGGACCCCTGTGTTCCCCTATAGATCTCTCTTCCCCAGCCATGGTGACCCTGGGAGCCCCATGTTGATATAACTAAACCACAAAAAGAAAGTAGCCAATCCCCAGGCTGACTTTGTAAGTGAAAAAACAAACTTTTACATAATAAACTACTGAGATTTGGGGACATGTTTGCTACTACAGCCTTTTTTAGCCAATCCTAATACAGATGTAAAAGGGCTGTGTAATGAGTAGAACTGTGTTCCCCCCAAAACATGCTCAAGTGCTAACTCCTGTGAATGTGACCTCTTATGGAAATATGGTCTTTGCTGATATAATCAAGTTAAGATGAGGTCATACTGGATTATGGTGGGCCTTAATCCAAGGACTAGTGTCCTCATTCAAAGATGAAAGTTTAGACACAGAGACACACAAGGACAGCTTCAAGAAACCATGGCGGCAGAGACTGGAGCTATGCAGCTGTAAAACAAAGAATGCCACAGATTGCTGGCAACCACCAGAAGCTGGAAGCATTCTCCGCTAGAGCCTTTGGAAGGAGCATGGCCCTGCCAACACCTTGATTTCAGACTTCTGGCCTCTAGAAATATGACAGAATAAATTTCTGTTGTTTCAAGCCATGCAGTTTGTGGTACTTTGTTATGGCAGCCCTAGGAAACTAATACAGGCTGTAATTAAAAGACAACAGGATACGTCATAGATTTCTTTCATTCATTCAGGAAATCTTTAGTGAACACTGTTCCAGGTGCTGGGGTGCAGTGGCATTACAGTAGAGTTTGTACTGATGAAAAGGGAGACACTAAGCATGAGAAGACAGGGCACTGGGGGAGGCAGTGGCCTTCTGCTGCTTATACCTTCCCAAGACTGTCCTGCTTTTGGTAGCTGCCCCTTAATTTTCCCTTGGGAAACCACCTCTCCCCAGCTCTAGGTCTACGGGGTTCAGTGGATGTGACCCAGCACAGTGGCCACATGACCTAACTCTGGCTAAAAAATGAATCCAAACCCCCTGGCAAGATGGTGGTTCAGAGATGGATCCATTACAGTGAATCGATTGGAACCAATGAAAAAGAATTCCGGGATGTTCACTGGAGGTACTTGGGATGCACCTGCACTTTCAACTGTAAATGAAGTTGGTGTGACACAAGGGTGGAGGGGCTCCTTGAGGACAGAGGCTCCCTGAGGTTGAGGCTAGACCAGCGAGAGCAGAGCCAAGACATGGACAGAGAGACTGAGCCCCTGGACCCAGCCCTGCCTACAGCCAGGAGGATCCTGAACTTTTCAGTTAGTGAACCGATAAAATTCCCTCTTCCCAACTTTAGGTTTTGTTTTGTTTTGGTTTGCTTACACCTGTTTGGGTTGAGTTTCTGTCTCTTGCAACCTGAGAGTCTTGACTGATCTCAGGTGAAAGACTTTATCTGTGAAACTGGGGCCAGTGATGCCCTCTGCCTGCCCATCACCCTCCTTTTGTCTCTGCCTGTGAGTCCCTGGTACACCTGAGCAGCACCCCCAGGGACCCCCAAGTATGCTAGCACACACAGTTTAGGGGAGCAAAGGTAGGGCCTTCTCCAGGGCCAGGGAATCCCAGATGGATTTAGGTTTCCTGATGGGAGCCTCAACCCCAGGCCCATGGATTCCAGGCTCCAGAAGCCTCAAAGTCCTGGCTTCTCTGCTTAAAACGCTTCACTAACTTTGACTTACTCTTAAAATAAAATCTTAGTTCCTTGCCTGCAGAACCCTCCACAACCTGCCGTGACCCCTCTGTAGCTGTCAGGAGCAGCTGGCCCTCCCAGATAAGGATAATTCAAGAAGAGCTTCCTGACAAAGGGATTCATTGCAAAGTGTGTGGGTGGGCGGAAGGGAAGCCAAGGGGTGGTCTGTAGGAACCTGGGCCAGAGGCACGAGACTGTCGCCATGTCAGGCCCAGAGGGTCGACAGGAGGAGGCAGTTATGAGAGCCCAAAAGGAAGGAAAATTACACAGAGCAGGGGCCCTGAATAAAGCAGCCCGCCCAAGGCGACCTCCCAGGAGCAATACAGCAATAAATGCCCTGGCCTCATTCTCCTCCCTCGCTCTGATCTTTTGCTAGGCTCCCCATTAGCCAAATCGAACCCAAAGCCCTAGGGGTGGGGGAGGGGGGACAGGAGATGGCAATGGAGTCGGAAGGTGGGAGGTGGAGAGCCATCATCGGGAGCAAACGTAAGAACCCAGCACGACTCTGACCTGCTATCCTGGCGCTCTTTCCCTTACTCCCTAGCCTGGGCCACACTGGCCTTCTCTGTTCCTGAAAGAGGCAACCCTGTTGTGACAGACATAGAGGTGGCTGCTGTGCTGGGATCGTCTTTTGCCTTTCAGCAGCAAAGAGCACGCTGACAGCTGCAGAGCCTTCGGGATCCCGTCTCAGCTTTTGAGCCATTCTCCTCCCGGTCAAGGTCCAGCCAAGGACTGAGCACGGCAGGGTGCCAGAGCCTGGGACATCTGCCTAAGGGCAGGACTCCTATGGGCAGCCTTTGCTCCAGGGCTCCCCGTTCGGTTGGCTGAGACTTTTCAGAGCTGTCTGGAGGTCTGAGATTCTCTCTTCCCAATCCTGCTTCCTCCACCCTCGCCCCTCCCCCATCCCCAAAACTTCTTAAACTCCTAGCTCCATCTCAGAGTGTGCCTTTCTGGAGGATCCAAGTGACTCAACTGTTCCCACTTGATTTTGCACTCGGTGTTCCCTTGTCCTGTAAAACTTCTCATCCTTTAGGTCTCAACTCAAATGCCACCTCCCCAGTGAAGTCTTCCTTGACTGACCATCTCCTAAAAGAATTTACCTCTTTTTCTTCTGGCAGCTACAACTGTCTTGAAATAGTCTTGTTACTTTAATTTCTTACTTCTTTATTGATTCCTGTACCAGAATGTCATCTGTGTCCGCAGTACCCAGGACAGGGTTTTGCACATAGGAGGTGCCAGTAAATATTTGTCGAATAAGTAAATGGTTGAATAAATGCATGATTCCCCCCTAGATAAGGGAAGATGGAAAGGCAGGCCTGGTAACCAGGGATGGGGATGATGGGGTGGTCCCCAGGGCAGAAGGAAGGGCCAGAAGGAACAGCAGGGGCTCTGACCTGAGCTGTTCAGGAGTCGCTTTGGCTGACTCCCAACTCTGGAGCTCCTCTCGTCTTATAAAGACACAGACTTCATCCTAGATCTTCCCTTTCTGCCATGAAGAGGTCAGGTGAGGACAGACTGTTAGACTTTGGGGAGCTTGAGGGCAGAATTGTTCATTTGTTACCAACAGCAGGAGAAATTTAGGATGGACTCCAGCTGGGACTTTCCAACAGTGAAAAGAAGGAATGAAGCCTTAAAGGGTCTGTAAGGTAGGTCAAGACTTCTGCTTCCTTAAGGGACCAGAATGAGACAGGACAGGCAAGACCCCCTTTGGCTTAGCCTGGACTTTTTGGATAGACTCAAAGACCTTAAGATAGCTCAAGGATCCTGGCTGGGCTGGGAAGGACAAGTGGGCAGTTGGCTTTCTTCCTTGTCACTCCCACCTTGACCATTACCTGCCTCCCCCCGTTATCTCCCCACCACCCACACTTGGGTTCTCTGAGTCCCTGGGTCACTTCCTCCCCCAAGGCTCTGCACACCCCCCAACTTCCTCTCTTTTCCAGCTGTGCACTTGGCCACAGCCTCTGCCTTTGTCTTTGTCCAGATGTGTGGCTCTGGCGGGGTTGCTCAGGACAGGACGCGGTGCTGGGCCAGCTGCTGTTTGTGCCTGCTCAGCCCCCATTCTCCATTCTTCTGCTTGCAGCACACTCGGTTCTCCCTGAAAAACCACACCTTGCTCCCAACATGTGACTCAGGCTAGTGGGCGCCTCCAGCCCTTGGGGCCATGATGCTGATTTCAGGAATGGGCACAGGAGCTCACTGACAGTTTCTGTGGTAGGAAAGGGGGTATTCCTGCCTCAGAGTGGCGGTGAGAGCAGAATGAACATGGTGATGCTGTTTGAGACCTTGGATCCAGCTTTACCTGAAACCATCTGGTCTTAGATTTTTTAGCTCAATGAACCCTTTTTATACTCAGTCCAATTTGAGTAGCATTTGTTATTTGTATCTAAAAGTGCCCTGGGTAATAGATGTCATATCTAGGAAGGGCCACTGCTGAGCTTCCCCTGTTCAGGACGCAGTCCTCAGTGGATAAGGCTAGGGAATTGAATTGCCAACTCTCCTGGTGTTGGTCTGTCTGTCTGCAGTCACTAAGCCAGGCAGAGAACCCACCTTTTCCTGTGCTCCTGGGAGTTGGGTCTTCCTCTCTTGGCACCATCAGGTGGAAGAGATGTCAGAGAAGAGATCCAGCCCCTGTGGGGAACCAGGGCTTTGGTGAGGAAGAGACCACAATTCGTGCTGCTGTTTCAGCAGCCCTGGGAAGCCCAGGTTATGGGGAGGTAGATGGAACGAAGCAGTGAGCTCTCTGTACTTGGATGTGTTCAAACAGGCTCAGTCAGGCTCCCCACCAGGGAGTCTGCAGAGAACTCCTACTCACCCAGATCCGCTTTGGACTGGAGGACCTGTTCCCCCAGCTGCTAGTATGGTGCTACCAGCCAGCTGCGAGCCCTTTGGGAATTGCCTTAGCAGAAGGCCACCTCCCCTCTCCTGGGCAGCAAGCATCCATGGCTGGTTGGTGCAGAAATATAAAGGCTCCACCCCCTTTGCCCAACTTGGAACATCTTTGAAGGGCATGCCTGTTCCAGAGTTCCCTATGAGGTGGGATGAGGCCTTTGTTGAGATGCATGGCAGCCCAACTTCTCCCCACACCCCACCTTGCTTTCTTCCCTCCCTCCCCTTCTGCAGGTGGTGAATCACCCCAGGAGCACTCCCTAATAAACCTCCTGCTCACTATTCTCTGCCTCAGATTCTCGGCTTCCCAAGCAGTCCATCCTGTGACAGTCTCCCACAGTGCATGTGTTCCCCAGGAACACATGTTCCTTTGAGTTAAGGTGCTGCCCCCAGGGGTGGGGTTGGAGACAATTTCCAGAGGAGGGAGAACATGGTAGTCCATTCATTTTTTGTTGGTAGCCTTTCTGGGCTGGCCAGAGGTGGGGTCCTTGGGTAAGTTAGGGCCACTAACTGAAGACTAACTAGCATGTCAGATCTGGATGATTCCTAGAGATGGTCCAATTTAATCTCCCTGTTTAATGACAGCAAACACCGAAAGAGAGGCTGAGCACTAACTGCATGTCGGACATTGTATTGGGTCTTTTACGGATGTTTAGTTCCCACGGTATTCCTTGGAAGCAGGTGGTATGGTTAGCATCCCTGTTTTATAGTTGGGGAAACGGAGGCACAGAGATGATGACATCCTCAAGGCCACACACTTAGCCTCAGCATCAGATGCCATCAGAACCCTTGGAGTTCTCTGATGCCAGAGCCCTTGCACCTAACCAGCACATTATATATACACCCTGGAAAAGATGGGGAAACTAAGGCACAGAGAAGGATTTGCCTGGGCTACACAAGAGAAAGAAAAAAACCCAGCAACTCTTGGGGATTTGCTTTGAGACAGGAACCGCGGCAGGCACTTTCACACGTTGTACTCAGTCCTCCCAGTGAACCCTGGAGTGACTGTGCTGTGAATATGCTGGGAAAAGCGAGCCCAGAGAAGTTAAGTAGTTCAACCAAGGACACACAGCGAGGAAGTACGGCGCTGGAACCTGGGGCTATTGATTCTTTCCCCTGAAGCTGCAACTACTTCCCCAGCTGCTGGGTCCTCTGTCCACCGTGCTGTCTTCTGCCCCTTTTCAGCACCCCTGCAGCTGTTGGTGCCCAGAAAGTGATACTCCAAAGTGAAGGCCTCAGAAGCAGCCTCAAAAGCAAAGTTTTCCTCTGACCTTCTCCAGCCCTCTGGTCTCTCAGCCTCATTCTCACCTGAGTGAAGCCATAGAAGCCAGGATCCCTCTTCCCCAAGGCGGGTCATAGATACACTCTAATCTTCTCCCCTGCCCCTCTGTGCTGGAGCTGTCCATAAAATTCTCTGACCTACCTTGTCTCATGGTAGGTCATATGCTCCCCATTCCAGAAAATATCCTGCCCCATACCCTGGAGGAATGAACGCTACCCAGAGAGAAGAATTCCAACAGATGGGCCTTGCTGGGTTTCCCCACTCAGTCTATAGCATCAGATCATACTTTTCTTGTCCAATCCCATTTTGACATGGTTATGCCTGCTTCATAGAACCTAAGCATAAATATGGACAATTTTTCCTCTATCTTTGGGTCTTCATTCTGAAGGCTCCTGTGCCACGTAAAACTATAATCAGATAAAATTTGTTACAACTCTTCTTCATATTAATCTGTTCATCAGGCGACTTTTTAAAGACCATTCAGAGGGTTGCAGGGGATGTCTTCCCTGGCCCCTACACAGCCAAATATCCCTCTGCTCCTTCATCACCCTCAGCTCATTAGCTTCCCCTTGCTGAGGAATGTTCTCCAAATGCCCTCCTTTGGCCAATCCATGACTCTACCCTACTTTTAAAGACAGCTCAAAACTCACCTCCAGGAAGTCCCCCTGATCCAGAGCCCTTGATCTGCAATCACATTCGAGATCTGACTATGGCTTAGTGACTGTGTGACCCCACGTGACTTAACCTCATGGAGCCTCACTCCCTTTATTTGTCCAGTAATCACAGTAACCATCTCTCAGGGCTGTGGTGAAGATCCATTAGTGTTTATTAAGCACTTAACACAGTATCTGGCATGCATGCAGTAGGCACTTAATAATTGATCACTATCTTTATAATAATGTGTTCCACACAGGGTTCCTCAAACAGGTCTGCGTGTGTGCACACTCATGAGCACATATATCTGTTCAAGTGATCAAAGGTGTTTGTTGAGCACCTACTGGGTACAAGCCTTTATATCAGAGCAAGTGCCAAGACCACTGGCAGATGGGGCTCTGATAAGGACAGGGTTGGATGCCCTGGGCCTGCCCTGGCTGCAGAACCCCTCCTTGGGGCATAGAACCATCATGTGGGCAGGGAAGGTGTGTGCATCCCTCAGGCCAGGTATTCTCCAGCGCTGAGCCACTCGCGCCCCATCCCACAGCAGAGCAGCTCCTGCCGCAGACGTGCTGCGCCATCTGGTGGCCACTCTGAGTAGCAGCCTCAGGGCTCGGAGCCTCCTGGGTCCGACTATTATTCTCTGAGCTAGTCACCCCATCTAGTGGCCTTAGTGCGAAATTACAGTTCATTAGCTTCAGCCGCAGAATCGCCCGAGGAGGTTCTTTGTAAAGTCCAGGACGTCACCTTAGATCCACGGGAATTGTGGGGGATGCAGCTATAGAACTTACACTTTTATTATTTATTTTTATTTATTTATTTTTTTAGAAGATGACTGGTAAGGGGTTCTTACCCCTTGACTTGTTGTTGTCAGCACCACGCTCACCCAGTGAGCCAACCAGACATCCCTATATGGGATCCGAACCCGTGGCCTTGGCGTTATCAGCACCACACTATCCCGAGTGAGCCACGGGCCGGCCCCTATAGAACTTACACTTTAAAAAAGTTCCTATGTGCTTCTTTACTCTGGGAAGGTTTACGTTTGAGAAGCATGGCCTTGAAGGGACTTCTGTTGTCGTATTTATTGTACTTGTTTATTCCTCCTGCTCCCCTTCAGTTCAGTACTAAAATTGACACCCACTTCACATCTTACAAAGCTCATTTATGATTTGTCGTCACTCTTGATCCTCTTAAGAGGGGGACAGGGCAGGCTGGGGTTCTCGTGTCCAATTTAAACCTGAGGAAACTGAGGTCTAGAGAGCGGCATTCACTCACCTGCGACCACACAGCAAGCCAGCAGGCACCTTCCCTTCTAGCCCTGAGGCATGTGGGAGGGCAGAAAGGAAGCACATTGGCCATCAGGAGACTTGGGTTCTAGTACCTGCACTTTGCAAACAAGGGCTCTGCAAAGTGAGATGGCACCATTGGGACAGGACCGCCTGCCCCTGGGTCATATGATGCTCTGGCTTGTCTATCACTATAGCTATTTTGCTTGCCTGTCCTTTGTCCCGGTTGGGGTGAGGGTGGGATTGGGCATTGACCTGTCAAACAGAGATAAGGAGAAGGATGCGGAAGACTTACAATACTAATAGCTTGCATTTGTTGACATGTGGTACAAAATTGTCAGGCTCTGTTCTGAGCACTGTACATAGTAGTTCATGTGGTCCTTGAAACAAGCACCTGAGAATGCATTATTATGATGATTACTCCTTTATACATGAGGAAACTGAGGCACAGAGAGGTTAAGAATCTCACTCAAGTTTACACAGAGAGTGGGCATTGATAGGAAGTACAAAGCAGACAAACTAATGAACTAGGAGACCTATGAAGGATAGGATTAAGGTGATCTGATATGGACAACCTGAGAATGGGTGGTCAGGGAGGGCCTCTTCTGAGTGCTGAAGGAGGAAAAGGAACCAGACATGGGCAGAACCAGGGAAGAGTGTTCCAGGAAGAGGCAATGGCAAGTGCAAAGGTGGGAATCAGATTTGCATTGCAGAAGCAGAAGGAAGTGGCTGGAGCAGAGTGAGTGAGGGTTTAATGAGCATTTGTGGTTTTGGTCACCAAGCATCTGTCCCTACTTCTTTTGGAGGAGTTTTCTCCGCCCCACCGAGGACAGTGTTTCTGGGAAGGCAGACCAGGTTATCTCTCCTACCTCTTCAGAAGCCAGGTGGGTCCTAAGCCTTGTTGGGCTAGGTCCTTTGTCTTGCTACCCTGCCGAGGTGGGGTTGTGATCTAGGCCCAGCCAGTGGGAGCCTGAGTGGCTTACGTACAGACGGAACACTGGGAGCCCAAGTACACCAGCTGTGGGGCCCTGAGGACCTGGCGCTCCCATCTGGACACTTGTCCGAGTTTTCTAGCTTTGCCTCCACCCCAATATTATCCCAAGAAACCCCTTTTGCCTAAGTTAGAATTTATTTCTGTTGCCTGCACCCAAATCGCCCTGCTGATGCAGTGGTGGAGAATGGAAGGAGATGAAACTGGGGATATCGGCGAGGTCTGGGTGGCCAAGCTAAGGAGCTGGGTTGTGTTCAAAGGACAATGTAATACTGGGGACTCTCCTGGCACCGCCCTTCTGAGATACTATGACACTGCGTAGGTGGCTTCCTCCCCGTGGGGATGACCTTCATCCACCAGCCCCTGTCTGGAAGGTCTCCCTTCCCCACCGAAGCCCACTCTACCACTAGTGAGCAATTGCCCTTTGCAAGCACCCAGGCAGAGCCCAAAGCCAAGGGCTTTGAACTTGGGATTCATTGTCGATTTCCCACGGGTGCATCAGGTCTCTACACAGCTCAGATAAACACCTCTGGGACTCTATCTCCACCACACACTCCACTGAAAGAAGAGCAAAGTGAAAAGGAAGGAGAAATGGACAATCAGAACATCTTATATGTTTGGGGTCCAGAGAGGGGGCAGGGGAGCCATGGTCTAGCCAGTGTCCCCAAGTGCCTCCTGCCCTGGAATTCCAAAGCATCGGGAACCAATCACTGCATCTAACAGCCAGCTGGTGACCCCAATCCCTCTGCCCAGCACAGGCCTGGCTCTTGTTTTTCTAAGAATCCAGTCAATCCCCTTTCCTGTAAGTACCAGACCGGTCCTTCCCCCCAGGCCAGGCTGCAGACACAGCTTGCCTCCTCCCTGTTGTCACCCAGTGCCTCAGTTTCCCCCAGCCACTTTCTCTTCAAGTAGGAAAATCAGCACAACTTGACTTTTGTCCACCGCCCTCCCAGCCACAGCCTGGAGACCCACAACCTCCCATTGCATGCTGGACTCTCCGGGAGCCCCGACCATGATGCCCAAGTCTGTCTTCACATCTGGACCTTTCTGTTTGTCCTGTTCCCACTCTCAAACCTAACATGCCTGGTCCCTGCCCTCCCTGCTCGGTGACTAGCACTAAAGAGCCAGCAGATAGGCTGAGGCCCTTTCCTTCACCAGGTGAAGCCTCATTGGAATAAGTGCCTCCAATGCAGAATCCACGAGGGACTTAGAGTGAAATTGTAAGCAGGTGGGTGGGAGGGATTTGGGCTAGGCCTGGAAAAGGGATGGGAGATCTCCAAAGCGCACCTTATGGGCAATGCCTTGGCTTCTCCAGGGAATATCCCTCAGGCACATCACCTAAGTGTGCAAAGTGGAGGTAAAGGAGACTAGACTTCTAAGCCTCTAGGTACCCCTTGGTTCAAATTCCCTGGGGACCCCACCCCAGGGGCTCTGTGTGTGTGTGTGTGTGGTGGTGGTGGGGGGGGTTAGTGTGATGGGGAAGGAGCAGCCAGTTCCAGCACCTGCTCTGAAGGTGCCACCTCTCCCCTTGGCTCCTGCAACACAGCCCATGGTCACCCACATGGCCACATGTGAGTATCCCACCCTGCTCATGAAGAGCCTGTGGATTTGCTAAGGGTGACTGACGGGTGCCAAAGGACCCCCAGGATGAGGCAGGAGCTGATGATGGGCATTCGCAGGGCTTCTAGGGGCTCAGAAGGAGTGATCTTCTCAGTCAGGGGAGGATCTGGGGGGACTTCCCAGAGGCAGCATCACCGGAGTGGAGCCTTGAAGTCAAGAAAGAGAAGAATACTCCCAACTGGGGGCCAGGGGTTGGGAAAGCCTGGCTTGGTTCAAGTACTGTTATATATCATGTTTAGCCTTGCTAGGGGCTCAGAAGGAGTGATCTTCTCAGTCAGGGGAGGATCTGGGGGGACTTCCCAGAGGTGGCATCACCGGAGTGGAGCCTTGAAGTCAAGAAAGAGAAGAATACTCCAAACTGGGGGCCAGGGGTTGGGAAAGCCTGGCTTGGTTCAAGTACTGTTATATATCATGTTTAGCCTTAAACAAAGGGCCCTGGCTGGGGAATTGAGTGGGGCTTACATCCAGCTGAGACAAGCCCCCTGACATGATACTGTATCTATGTCTGCCTGGAGGGGGGCCATTTCTAATTCACACACAGCCCTGTTGAGCAAGCAGCAAAAGCTTGGTGACCGAGTAGGATCCAGCTGGAGATCTCTTCCTGATCACTGAACATCACTGCCCCAGAGCCACAAATGCAGGCCCTACAGTGAGACCTTCATCTGTGACACACTGAAGGCTGGAGGACTGAACAGACTGCAGTGTGCTTTGTTTGGTCTGTAAGCGCTCAAACCACATTGCATCTAAAAAGCGGGAGATTTCAAATAAGAGTGCAAATTTTCAGGTTCCTCTTAAAAGAAAAAATCAGAATATCTGATATCTGTGGGCCCGCATGTCCCTTGGCCACAGTTGGCTAGAGCTAAGCAGTGGCTGCCCCTGTTCACTTCCAGTTCCCCACTCCCTATCATCACATTCAGCCCACTCCACACCTTTATGTTGTTGTTTCCTGTAGGCAATGGGGAGCCACAGAAGGTGCTCGAGCAGATGAGCAGCAAGATCACATTTCTGTGTAGGGTACTTAATCCTAGAACTGCTGCAAGACAGATGAGATGAAGAAGACTGCAGCAGTCCAGGCAGAGAAGCCAGCAGTCTCAGCCAGCATGTGGGGAGTGGGGCTGGAGAGAGACTGCTTTCCAGAGGCTAGGATGTGAGGCCTGGCTTATTGATGGGAGATTAGAAAAGAGCATTTTCTGGTTGCTGCTGCTAGGAAAACATGACCCAAAACAAACATGCATCTGAGATTCTAGAGGCCTGATGTGGGCTGCCTCAGTGGTTACATTAATCACGGCTAACATTTAATGAGGGCTTTCTATATGCCAGGCATTTTACAAGTATTCATTCATTCATTCATTCAAAAGACACTTACTAAGGTAGGTAAAATCATTATCCCTGCTTTGCAGATGAAGAAACTGAGGGACACGGAAGTGAAATAGCTTGCCCAGTGTCGCTCAGATGGTAAGTGACAGCTGAAGCGAGACAGCCTGGCTCTAGATCTCACAGTCTTAATAATGGAATGATAATGGCTTCTAGAGGGATCTCAGAGTTTCTGCATTCCAATCTTGTAGGTTCCAGCATTGCAGTGTCTGAGCCAGGCAATCCAGGACAATGTCCTTTTCCATGGCAGAAAAGGGGTCTAGTCTCTGTATCTCAGTGCATGTGGTCTGCTATCTGGCTCTGGGTGGATAAAAGATGCACAGAGACAATTCTTTGCATTCCCAATCTCGGATTTGGGAGACCAGGTTTGGAAGGCATTGACAGACACAAGAAGTGCTCCTGGAAGGCACCGAAGCCTCACTCGTCTTCAGGAGCAGTTGTTCTGGAACTCTACAGTGGACCATGTGGCAGAAGCACCAACATGGAGGGTTCTCGCTTGGAACCTTCCATGCACGCCTGGCTGGCAGGTGCAGCAAACGCATGTGGGAATTGCAGGAAAGGCCGCAGTCCTTAGGGAGATCGGGAAATGAGGCAATCTTAGTTAAGGAGCAGTTGGGAGTGAGAAACAGACTAATAAGGAAAAGGAAGGGGGCAGCAGATTGCAAGGGCCTCAGGAGTCCAGCCAGGGAAGGTTAGGAAATTGCTGGCTGAGGCCATGCTCAATGCTTCTCCCTCTGGCTTTCCACGTTCTTCTCTCTGCAGGTCACCCTGTGCAGCTCCATTTCCCTGGTCCATCATGGCCTCTTGGTCCATTTGGCTGTCCTTCCAGGTCCCTGTAGGATAGGACCTCGTGGATCCAGCTGCAGTGTGGTTAGAAGGGAGAGAGAAAGGGGAGAGTCATTGAAAATGTGGGGGCAGGAGGACGCAGAATGCAAAATGTCATTTCACCTACAATTGCCATACACAGAAATGCTCATGAATAATTTTTGAGGCTTGTTTTATTATGAGATTCTGCCTAGGAGGCTAGCTGGGTACTTTTTGACACTAGCCTCACTGGCTGCTGGAGACAGGACCCCACTGTAGCAAAGGGGGGATTTCTTTTTTTCTTTCTTTTAGGTCTCCTCATCTTTCCAAGGGAGATGCTAACTGAACCCACCTCCGATGGCTGCTGAGAGTGTTAGATTGTGCTCATCCGGTTCTAAGAAGAGCATCTGATAAACAGTACC
The DNA here is from genome assembly GCF_000696425.1 of Galeopterus variegatus. Classification (NCBI taxonomy): domain Eukaryota; kingdom Metazoa; phylum Chordata; class Mammalia; order Dermoptera; family Cynocephalidae; genus Galeopterus; species Galeopterus variegatus. The sequence goes on from NW_007736559.1 coordinate 41,099, forward strand.
TGCTGACCAGGCGTGGGCAGGAAGGGTTGTGTTCCTACGGACCCGTAAGGAATCAGCCCTGCAGGGTGTTTTTCAGAGGCGCCATTCCTCAAGGATGTGAGCACCATCTGCCCTGCCTCTCAGGATTTGGTCAGCTGCTGTCCCGGGCTCCTGATCATTTCCTCTGAAACTATTTGAGGCTCCAAGCTCTTGGGTGTCACAGCCACAGACACAGGGAACTGGGGGTCAGGGCCAAGGGAGAGATGGCTGGGCCGAGGCCAGATACATGAACCAGACCAGTCACTGCTGGCGGGGAGCTGGGCGGGGGCTGGGGGAGCTCGTGAGCAGACGGCAGGCAGGCCTGGGTGGTCACGTATGAACTGGGGGTACTGAGGCCACAATAGAATCATGGCTGGGCACAACTTCCCTAGGGGAGGACAGACCAGGTGTCAGAGTGTGAAATGTCCTTAGGCCTCCCCTCTTCTCTTCCACCCTAGAAACTTAGAACTAAGAAATATTTGATGCTTTGTTAGCCAGAAAAGCTGTTTACTGAGTCTCTGACCCTTCCACTGCTTTTGTGTGTGTGTGTGTGTGGTGGTGGGGTCCGTATAGAGTCCTTTTTAAAAAATATAAATTAGTTACTGTATCAGTTAGCTATTGCTGCCTAACAAACTACTCCCAAAGGTAGGGGCTTCAAACAGTAAACATTTGTCATTTTTCGTTTGTCTGCAGGCTGGCTGGACTTGGCTGATCTGGGCTAGGCTCTCTTCCATCTGCAGAGCTGGTGGGTTGGCTGGGGGTTGTCTGGGACAACTTGGCTCTGTTCCACATGGGCTCAGATCCCCTCGAAGGCTAGCCCAGGCTTGTGTTCATGGTGGAAGCAGGCTTCTGAGGGAGAGTGGAAGTGTTCAAGGCGACCTGAAGCCCAGACTTGGAAACAGACACACTTTCACTTGTCACATTCAATAGGTCAAAGCAGATTCAATGGGTGGGGAAATAGACTCTAACTCATGATGGGAGGGGCTACAAAGTCACATTAAAAAGGATGTGGATAAAGGAAGAGATGGAGAATTGGGGCTATTTTTGCAGTCAATCTATCAAGTTGCTCATCTTCCTAGCTTCTGTTAAAAAGTTGGGAAATCTGGATTCCCATTGTCCCTAGTGGACTGGAGCCAAGTGGCGGCCACCCCTTTGGACAGAGTGTGCTCTCTCTGGTTTATACAGCCTTGCCACATCTGTCACTCATATCCCTTATCTACCTGGCCCCTGTAGTAGGCAAGTGAGTTGGCCACCTCTTCGCCCAAAACCCCCAAATCACCAGCTCATGCTCATTAACCATCTGTGGCTCCCCATTATCTACAGAAGAAATCTGAGTTCCTTGTCCTGGCACTGAAGCCTCCTCGCCGTCACCTATTCTGGCTTGTCTCCTGCCTCTTTATCATAGCCTTCTCCTTTATTTCTCCTTACACTCTCAGTCCTTGTCACACATTTGCAAACACAAAACGTGGCACTGAAGCCTCCTCGCCGTCACCTATTCTGGCTTGTCTCCTGCCTCTTTATCATAGCCCTCTCCTTTATTTCTCCTTACACTCTCAGTCCTTGTCACACATTTGCAAACACAAAACACTTTATTTGTGCTCCTCAAAGCCTGTTCCTTCTGCCAGGAATGCTGTTCCTCTGCCTGGACAAGCTTATTTTTCTTCAAGGGACTGGCTCAACATCATGTCTACAACGTCTCACTGGATCCTTTTGGGCCTCCCCTAATGCCATCCTCTACACCCTGACCCAGCACAATTAATCCCTCCTTCCTCTTCTCTGTCTTTGACAGTGCTATAAATACAGCTCTCTTACCCCACTTAATGCCACTATGGACATGCCCAACACCCGCTACTTTCTCTCCAGCAAGCCTACGAGACCCAGGTGGGTGAGGAACGGGGAGGCTCTGTCAAGAACATAAGCTTTGGAGCAAGACAACCTGCACTCACGTGCTGCCTCCACCACTTATGAACTCAGTAACCCTGGGCAGGTTGCTTGATGATCACTCTGAGCCTCAGTTTCCCCAACTATAAATAAGTTCACAACAGATCTACCTTAGGGCATTGATCTGAGCAGCTTAATTGAGATAACACATAGAATGTACTTAGTACAGTGCTGGGAACATAGTAGATGCTCAATAAATATTTGTTGCCTGAACACATTTGGCTCAGTCCCAAGTCTTTTGCAGCCTCTGCACCTCCTTTCATGAGACCCTCTGTTTCTTTCCTGACTACAACATTTCTGTTCTTCAATCCATGTCAACTTCTTAATCACTTTACAGGGAGTGAGGGGCCCAAAACATGCCCACAAAGTACTTGAAATTATTGCTATTCAGAGATCAGAAGACAAAGATTGGTTGCCTGTCTTTGTCTCACAAACAAATTAATGGAGCGGCAGCTTTTGGTACAAAATATGATTCTTGTCGAAAGGATTATAAGTACTAAATCCAGCTAGAATATGCTGTGATCCTGTGTGTGTGTGTGTGTGTGTTTAAAGCATAGCTGAAATAATAATACATTTACAACTAATAAATTGGGTCCTTTAATTCCTCTGCAATAAGCCTTTGAAATATAATCTGTCATTTCAGACTTACAGAACATGACTTTTCATAATTACAATTCTCCAGCACACATTACTACTTATAATTAAATTCACTTTTAAGAAATCTGAAGCTTTTTTTGGTGGATTATCTGTTCATACAATGTCATGATGGTAAAATTAATGTATAATCTGTTGAACACATTTGGTTAGTTTTGGATAAAAACACACTCTGCTATTGATCGAAAGCTGGAAAGAGAGATAAGATAAAGAAAATATACACTATTTCTCAGTAACAGGCTCAAACAAAGGCAGAGCAAACCCAAGCATGTCTCTTCCATCCCTGCCTCCCCCAAAGGGCAGCTAGCCCATTAAAGAGATGCTTGAGTTACTTGAAAAGTCATGAATGTTAAATCATGCCCAAATTATCTGCTGGAGATGAGGCAGAGCCACAGATTTTAAAAGCAGTTGAATTAAGACCTCCAGCTGGATGACCAGAAAACAGATGTGAAGAGGCCCCACATCAGTGAATATGTGCAGTTGACATACACAGGTGCATGTTTTTATACAACCTGAAACCCAAAGGAAAAGATAAGCAGATAAAGAAAATGGAAACCTCGAACTCAGAGAAACAGGCACAGAGAAGGTAAGCATTCTTGGTGTAGCAGCACCATTTCAAGCTTTTGATAAAGAATAGTGTAGAAGCTCCACTGCAGTTTTACAACTCTGAACATCAAGGAGCTGCTGTCTCCTACTCAGCCCAAGGTCAAGGCCAGGTTTGTCCATGAATGGGTGTATTCCCTACGCCTGCCTAGAGAGAAGTAAACACTTCCTCAAAGATGGGATTTCAAGAATGAAGGGAAATTTCTTCCCACCGGTGGAAAGGTCCTTCCAGGCTTATTCCTTTGCCTGAGGCCCAGGAGCTCTCTACTTAACCGGCAACTTTCCCTGAGGGGGGCAACTAGAATGAGAAGTCAGGTATTTAGCATGAACCTGAGGACATAGGTAACTGTTGGCTGAGATGTGTGAGAAGGCACCAGCACTTGGGATGGTGAGTTTGAGCAAGAGGACTGGGTGGATTGTTGCTATAGTAGGGGCTTCTAGGAGCCCAAAGCAGGGGAAAGTGGGGCTTGTGTGTGTGTCTGTGTGTGTCTCTGTGTGTGTGTGCATGTGTCTGTGCATGAGTGTGTGGATG
>NW_007736559.1:46030-47275 GCF_000696425.1 Galeopterus variegatus
GCATGTATGTCTGTGTATGTCTGTCAGTGCATGCGTGTGTGTGTGTGTATGTCTGGTGTCTGAGTGTGCGTATGTGTGTCTCTGTGTGTATTTCTATCTGTGTGAGTGTGTGTGTGTGTGTGTGTGTGTGTGTGTGTATGAAGATAGTGACAGGGAGAACAGAAGTGACAGGCCTCAGACAAGTTCCTTCTTTTCTCTAGTCCTTTAATTCCCCATCAGTAAAATAAATTTTTTCCCAGTGGGTCAGGTAATCTGCAAATGTTGCACCTACTATGTGCAGTCTCTGTGCTAGGCACGGGGGACACAGAAGTGAGAAGGCAGAGCCTGCCTTCCACATGTTATTAAAAATATACTGCCCCCCCCACCATAGCATGCATAAGGACTGGCTTGGAAACACCAGGGGATATAGGAGAAAGCCCCCCTCTTAGCAATAGCTTTTCCTGAGGAGGTGATGGGTGCCACTTTTCTATGTTCTCCTTTGGCTAAAGACATAAAATGCTCCAATCTCAGCAATTATGGNACTTCTCCTACATCCTGTTATATCCTTTGTGTAGTCCCATATGTATGTGCATTTTTTTTTTTGATATTTGAGTTAAAGAAAACCCTTCGTCACTCTTGTTTCCACCAGTTCACTGATTCTGCACCCAACCAGTCTGAGGTTGGTGTTTTCTCTTCTTACTCTCCCTAACCTTCCACTCCACCCTTCATTCTGCCGTTTTGAGCTGTGCACCTAGATGATGCTAACCCATGCCTCAGCTCAAGATGCAGAGAAGCCTCATGCAGTCCTTTGCAGCCCACCTCCCTCCCATCTCCCATGGGACTGGAAAAAGTTCTGGGCCAGGNCTTCCTCAAAGATGGGATTTCAAGAATGAAGGGAAATTTCTTCCCACCGGTGGAAAGGTCCTTCCAGGCTTATTCCTTTGCCTGAGGCCCAGGAGCTCTCTACTTAAGCGGCAACTTTCCCTGAGGGGGGCAACTGGAATGAGAAGTCAGGTATTTAGCATGAACCTGAGGACATAGGTAACTGTTGGCTGAGATGTGTGAGAAGGCACCAGCACTTGGGATGGTGAGTTTGAGCAAGAGGACTGGGTGGATTGTTGCTATAGTAGGGGCTTCTAGGAGCCCAAAGCAGGGGAAAGTGGGGCTTGTGTGTGTGTCTGTGTGTGTCTCTGTGTGTGTGTGCATGTGTCTGTGCATGAGTGTGTGGATGTGTGTATACGTGTATATGTGTGTCTGAGGGTGACT
>NW_007736559.1:49011-62863 GCF_000696425.1 Galeopterus variegatus
CCACTTTTCTATGTTCTCCTTTGGCTAAAGACATAAAATGCTCCAATCTCAGCAATTATGGTGGCATTTGGCCTAGGCAGGGCACAGGGAGGAAGTCACAGGCAGGTTCAGGCAGGGGAGCTTATTAAGACCAGCTTACCAGGCAGAGTGATGTCAGCACAGAGGTCAGCATTGGCCTGGCCCTGAGATGGAGTCAAGAACCGGAGCGGACATGATCATCGTGACCATTTAAACTCTCATAAAAGATCCTCCAGCTTGTGCTATGTGAAAAGAGAAGCCTAAAGAAAAGAAGGCATAAGCTCAAGGTCACATGCAACTTAGAGACCTAGTCAGGTCTAAAGACCTTGACTTTAAATCTCTGGTCTGTGCTTCAAAAGCATGCATGCAATATTATCTAAAAACTATATCTGGCTGCTTCCCTCTCTAAAGTCAAGAATAGGATGAGAATGGGGCTGGAGACGAAATTGGACTTGAGGTTAGACTCACTCCTGTTTCTATCACATTACCTTGCACCTGAAGGCACTAATGAGCATTCGATGGGTAAATGGATGCACAGGTAGATGGAGAGATAGGTAGATAAATGGGTGGATGGATGAATGGATGGATGGATGGACAGATGGATGGATGGATATTGAAATTAAGGGAAGGTATAAGGTTGAGGTCTAACAGTCCTCCCCTCAAGGACTAAAGACCAAAGTTCATTCACACACATTTTATTTTTGTCATACAGTTGACCCACAGAAAGGTTTTAAATATTTAGTAAGTAGCCAACTCAAAATTAGGAGATTTCACATTTTAAAAACTCAGATTTTGGCTTTTCTTGAAAAAAATCAGAAGATCTAGTGACATCCAACTTGCATTCTCACATGTAAACAGTCTTGAAGCTGAGTAGCCGCTGCCCCTTTTGAAGGGAGGATGATTTCTAGTTCACCACCGTCCCCACCACTCCCTACTACCCTGCACTTCTCCTACATCCTGTTATATCCTTTGTGTAGTCCCATATGTATGTGCATTTTTTTTTTNTGTACCTGTATGTATGGTTGTGTGTCTGTGAGTCTGTTTGTACATGCATGTCTATCTGTGTATATGTGTGTATCTGTGTCTTAGCCCATTTGAGCAGCTATAACAAAATATCATAAACTAGGTCATTTATAAATAATAGAAACTTATTTCTCACAATTCTGGAGGCTGGGAAGTCCAAGATCTAGGTGCTGGCAGATTTGGTGTCTGGTTATGGCCTGTTTCCTGGTTCATAGATGGCAGCTTCTTTCTGTGTCTTCACAAGGTGGAAGGGGCAGACAAGCTCACTCGGACTCTTTTGTAATGGCACTAATCCCATTCATGAGGGCTCTGTCTTCATGACCTAATTGCCTCCTAATGGCCCCATCTCCTAACACTATCACATCAGGGAGTAGGTTTCAGCATATGAATTTTGGGGACACACAGACCATAGCACCACTAGCCCATCCTTCTGCCCCACGCCAATGTCCTCATCATGTGCTCCTTCCCTTCCTGGGGAGCAAATCAATAAACTCCAGGTCATGGAAGGAAACAACCATGTAGGAATCAAATCGAACTTTGCTCTTTTCAAAGTCTTTGCTACTTCTGTTGAGAGAATAATCAAGAGCCTTCAGACCCCTTACCCTCATTGTGGGATGGGAGAAGGAGAAATCAGACATGCATCCATTATATTATTTTCCTTGTCATTTTAAATTACTAGGTGGCAGTTTTGAAATACTGTACATGGCTGAATATGGCCTGAAGTAAATACCATGTCTAATGCTAGCAGACAATAGACTTCCACAAGCTTGAACCATGGAATTTTTAAGGCTCTCTTTTTCTCCTCCTCTTTCTTGACGTGCAGGGTATTTTTTTCACATTAAAAAAGAAGCTTTAAGAATATGAGTACATAAAATAGATTTTAAAGTCTCATCTACATTTAGGGTTTTTGCTTTAGTCTTCCTTTTATTCCCTTTGACATCATTTCAATCACTATCTTGGCCTTTTTTATCCCACCCTGTACCCTACTGATTACTATTTTTATCTCCTTCGATGGTTCTATTTCCCCATTTCTCTTCTTTAAATTGCAACTCACTTAGTATTCGATAAGGGGTATCTCCATTCTGCATCATTTCTTTTACTGACTATCAGAAATGATTATTCTAATTTCATTTTCTACATGTAGATTTAGAAATTTCCTATTCTACATGTAGATTTAGGGTGAGATAATATGAAAAACTAAGATGACTCAATTTTAGTATATCTACAGCCTTTTTTTTTTTTCACAGATTCAGTACTATTCCTGCACACAGAAGTTCTCATGTTATTTTTCTTACATAATTTATTAAAGTTTTTATTGGAGTCCTTTTCACTTATTTATTTACATAAATTCAGCACTTACCATGGATAAGACATTGGGAATAAATAGTAGAACAAAACAAAAAGGTTCCTTGATATCATGGAAATAAAATATCTGAAATCAAATTCACCACCTTTCTCCTTCTGATATCTCTTTTTCTCACAGCCATCACATTATTATTTTAACCAGAAACTGGATGCTAAACCTTACCTCCTTTCTTTCCTCTGGCATCTTCCTAAATTCAGTCAGTAAACAATTTCTGCCAACTCCAGCCAACAATTTCTATTATTTTTCACTCTTCTTTTCCATTCTCACTGCAGCCCCTATAGTCTGGATCTGTGCACCTTTATCTTGACTCTGGCCAAAACCTCTTTATTGCTCTTTCTTTTCTCTGCAATGCATTCTGAGATTCAAATGCATTTTCTAACTGTATTAGTTTAGTTATGTCAGTTTACTCTATTCACACACATTTTATTTTTGTCATACAGTTGACCCACAGAAAGGTTTTAAATATTTAGTAAGTAGCCAACTCAAAATTAGGAGATTTCACATTTTAAAAACTCAGATTTTGGCTTTTCTTGAAAAAAATCAGAAGATCTAGTGACATCCAACTTGCATTCTCACATGTAAACAGTCTTGAAGCTGAGTAGCCGCTGCCCCTTTTGAAGGGAGGATGATTTCTAGTTCACCACCGTCCCCACCCCTTCCTACTACCCTGCACTTCTCCTACATCCTGTTATATCCTTTGTGTAGTCCCATATGTATGTGCATTTTTTTTTTTGATATTTGAGTTAAAGAAAACCCTTCGTCACTCTTGTTTCCACCAGTTCACTGATTCTGCACCAACCAGTCTGAGGTTGGTGTTTTCTCTTCTTACTCTCCCTAACCTTCCACTCCACCCTTCATTCTGCCGTTTTGAGCTGTGCACCCAGATGATGCTAACCCATGCCTCAGCTCAAGATGCAGAGAAGCCTCATGTAGTCCTTTGCAGCCCACCTCCCTCCCATCTCCCATGGGACTGGAAAAAGTTCTGGGCCAGGGTCCCCCCATGGGGTGGTTGGGTACCTGGGCTGAGTGGGCACTCAGACAAGCTTGAGGGAAGGAGCAGCCAGCCAGCCAGAAGTTGAAAGAAAATGATTTCTGAAAATGTCCCTTATGCACTTTTGTATTTCATTGACATTTTAATTAAGACTGGAGCACTCTTTAGGGAGCTCTGCTCTGAAGTTGAAATCGCTTTAATATGCTGCCCTGGCATAAAGCTGGAGATGAATGGAAGCCTGGGGTTCTCATATGTTTCATGGTACTTAGCAATTCTTTTTCACAATGCATTATGATGTTAAGACGGTTTATGAGTTTCTATTGGCTAAGTGCAGCCATAGCAAATTATAATTTTGCTCAGTGGATTTTGCTCTAAGAAGATTAAAGAGCACCCAGGCCTTCCCCTGTAGGAAGCAGGTCCCAGGACCACCTTAAGCTCAAGGCAGATGCCAGAAGTTAAAACTGTTGCTGTAAAGGGGTGACGTGAGCTCTGGTTGTGGGGGCAGGTGAGTTGTCATGACTATAGGGTCACAATCTCAACTTTAGCAGTATGTTCTGGAAGCTGCCCTAGCTGGGCATGAGTCTATGTGTATTAAAAATTGCATCTCACATGGGAACCTTCTCAACTTTCACATTACATGTTTTTGCTTACAGAGCAATGCCCTTTTATATTCTATTTTAGTATTCAATTTTTTTTCTCTTGGTGGCTGAAACCTGAACACAATCAGAGGTCATGATATGAAGAATTCCCACCATGCTTTTTATTCAAAGAGTCAGTTCAATGTACCTCTCTGGTTGGTGTGTGCTTACAGCCCTTGATCTTTATCAAAATAGCTTTATCTATATCATCTAACCTTTGTGCAAAATGGATCCCACAAGCATTGTGAGTGATATTATCAATTTAGAATCATCATATAGCCTCCCAACAATAAAATAAATGAAGAACACTGAAATAGCAGCTGCTACCATGGTTTGGAAATTTCAAATAAGTGGGGAAAAGAAGGCTCATTTAATAAATGTCTTTGGAATAAGTGAATACTCATCTGGAAAAAATATAAAGTTGGATCCCTACCTCACAACTTATACCAAAATAAATTCCAGATGAATCAGTGTTTTTATACATAAAATAAAACATAAAAGAATTGAAAGAAATATGGAAAAAGAAATATGGAGAAAATAATTTCAGAGTGGGTAAGAGTTTTCAAAATATGACTGAAACACCAGAAGCCATAAAAAGAAAACATTGATCAATTTGCCTACAAAGAAATCTTTATAAGACTGCATAACAAAAAAACCAAACACTAAAAGCAAACTAAACATGGAAAAATATTTCCAGCTCATATCCTACAAAGGTGAATTTATCGAATATACAAAGAGTTCCTATAAATCAATAAGAAAAAGTCACAGAACTAAACAAAACTGTGCTGAGATTATAAAAAATAAATTCAAGGAAAATAAAACACTTTTTCATTGATTGGCAAATAAAAACAGATTGACAAATATCAAAAAGTTTGATAATATATTGTTTTGAGGAGGTTCTGGAGAAATACGCAGTCTTATTGGTACATGCTGTACGTTCTCTGGATAGACTCATGAAAAACAAATCTGTAAGAGAAGGAACTGTGGGGCTGGGTGATATACTGAGAATTTTCATAACTTAAAAAATGTTATGATATGCATATATTACCTACTCAAATATATATATATGTACACATACACACACATATAGATATAGATGTAGATATATAGATACACATACGGTACTGCTGGCTTGATTCTTAAACTTATTTTTCCATTAATAGTTGCCAGTATAACTTGTTCTTGGCTCTAACCCAAGAACAAACAATTTTGGAATCAATTATACTTCAATTAACAATGACTCTTCTCCTTTCTCCCTTCTCCTCTGCCCTCCAAACCCCTCACAACCTCAGGCTTAAGAGAACTAACACATAGTAGGAACTCAGTAGGCGTTGTTAAATGAATGAATGCACCTGACTCAACCTGAAGGTGGACCAGAAAGAACCACTTTCTTCCCCCCTTTTTTCAAGGGTAAGAACCGAACATGCAGTCTTCCTGGTTTCAAAAAGAGGAAAAATAGAATCAAATGCAGGCCCCTTTGGACAGAGGTTGACAGAAGGAAATGGTTAGGTCTAGCTGCATAACTTAGGACGAGTTACTTGAACTCTTTGAATCTCTGTTTCCTGGTCAGTAAAATGGAGATGATAATCACTACCTTCTAGGAGATCAGTAAATGCTTATTGAACTGAATAGAGTTCTTATTAGCAATGGGAAAAGTGACATCTTGGTCACAATTGAGTGTGAGGCAGGAACAAGGATCAATGTGGTAGCCCTGGGGTGGATGACGAAGGAGGGGCAGGGAGTGGAAATATTGGGGGTGGGTAGGAAGCGGGGCTCATTTCATACATGGCTGAAAGATCTGTGACCCAGGGAGTTTTTGACACTTTTCATGCAAACTTGAATCAGTGCATGGGTAGTGTAAGGCCCTATGAGTGTCTGTGACGTTGAGAAATTTTGGCTCCATCGGTTTATTTGTATCTCTATATCTCTATTTCTAACAGCATGAGTGTGAGTCAGTGCATGGGTAGTGTAAGGCCCTATGAGTGTCTGTGACGTTGAGAACTTTTGGCTCCATCGGTTTATTTGTATCTCTATATCTCTATTTCTAACAGCATGAGTGTGAGTGGACATGTGTGTGTGCATTACATTTCTACACATGTGTATTTAGTAAAAACTTCTGAACTAGGATTCAGGTTCTATCCCAATTCTACTATTTAGTACCTGGAAAACCTTAAATAAATGTTTCTGTGTGCGGGGAAGGGATGCTCAGTTTTCCCATCTGTAAATGGAGATAATTTTCCCTCCTGATCTCACGTACAGGGCTGTTTTTTGTTTTTGTTTTAAGAATCAAATGAGGCGATGGATGAAAACCTGGTCTGCAAATTGATAAAAGCTATGTACGTTAATAATTACCAGAGCTTTCTTGCCCTTTGCTGAATGCAGGTTTTGGCTCCTGTTAAAAATGCTACCTCTCTTGGTCCTTTTAATCATTTGTACCTCAGGGTAACTTACTAGCTTTGGTCAAGGAGAGTGTGGGGAGAATAAATAAGAGTACAAGACATAATAATAACCGTGATAACAACAACAGCAATAATAGTGACATTTATTGAGTGCTAACTCTGTGCCAGTCTCGGCAGAGGCCTGTCTGGAGATGTGAGAGGTACAGAGAAAAAGAAGAGCTAAATGCACTTACTTCAGAACAAGCTTGCAAACACAGGGCTCTGACCCTCATTCCCGGGGAGTGTGTGTGTCTGCATTTGGAAGAGTGTAGGCTCTCCTCATCTCTTCCCCCTTCAGCACGACCCGAGGGGTGAGGAGACATAGGGAACCGGGGAAGGCTTCAGAGCAGCTCCACTGAGTGGCCTGGATGGTTGGAACCCCAGGTGTCAGCACCTGTCCCAGCAGCCACATGGTGTAATAAAGGGGTTCCTAAACTCTAAAGATGTTGGTCACAGCCTTGGTTTCTCCAGTGACTTGCTGTGTGATTTTGGCCAGGTCTCACCTCCTTTCTTAGTTTTATCATCTGTTCTGCTGAAAGAAGAATGTGCACTTGGGTCACCATGGCAACAGATACCTGTGGTGCTGCCCTTCCCCCCTCCCCGCCCCCTGCCTCTGCTCCGCCTCCATTCAGTCTCCTCTGCTGTCAAGTCTGGGTGGATTGGGCCAAGAGGAGCCATCCTCAGTTCCAGGTGGGCATGTAACCTGGACCACTTGGATTGGCTCCAGAATGGACAAGTCACCCCATCAGGGTCACAGAGATGCCCAGTGGCTTTTGTTGAGACTGCTGAGCCAAAACAGATAATGTTTCCCATGGGACCCAATCTCAGAAATATGTGGGACTGGAGCTTCTGGCAGTCTTTTTGCTACCACGAGGGAAGCATCTGCTTGAGTACAGAACCAACACAGCCAAAAGTGAAGCAGAGACATAAAGAGAAACTGAGTCCTGGGGGCATTATCAGAGCACCTGGATCTGGGTGATCCTGACCAGACATCTCTGTAATTTCCTTTTACATGAACTAGTTAAACTTGATCATTCTTGCTGTAATTTGTTGAAGCCTATTTAACTTGGGTTTCTATCACTTAGAGCTGAGTGTGGCGACCTTATGCAGATTTTGTGGCTTATGCAGGGACCTCATGGGCCTTTTCAGTTCAGGAATCCCAACGCTTTCCTTAACCGAAATTGTCATGAGTGGAGCCAGCTGCAGGACACTGGGTCTCAAGGCCCCAGCCATGGCTGCCCTGCTCTGCAATAGACACGACCAAGCTGTGTCATCTGTGTTCCCTGCCGGTGCTCCAAGAGGAGAAGGGAGTGATGAGCCCTGTGACTCATGACCTGTGGTTAGTGTGACTATTTTGATGCAGAAATATCAATGGGCTTGACTGGGACATGCTGCCCCAGACTCCACTTGGAGTGGCAAGTGATAAATGCTAGTCACAAGGCACAATTTTTTAAAATCTGAAAATTTCTGAATACAGAAATACATCTGGCCCTAAAGTTTCAGGTAAGGATTTGTGGAGTTGTAGTGACCTCTACTCAAAACCTAGTAGCTTTCACATACAGTTCCACATTGCTGGCTTCCTTGAAGAGGAGGAAGGTCTGGCATTGCCACACAGTGCCACTGGGGTGACAACTGCCCAACACTGAGCTGCCACCATTCCTCAGATGGGTCTGCTCCATGCATCCTGGTCCTGTCCTCACTGCTGTGCACTTACAACCCCAAATCAGCCAAGAGTAGAGAAGACTTGACAATCCTCTTTCAACAGAGTGGTGGGACTGGGGCAGGCTGGGGCTTCCTAAGTGCTGTTGTTCCTGGATACCTCTGTGTCTCTCAGGCCCAGTGTTTGTCTCCCCGCAGCTGTGAATACTATGGTAGCCGCTATGCTGTGTTCCCACACTTTCTGTATATCAGCTCATAGCATTCTCACAACAGCCCTGGGTGAGGTTATTCCCTCCCTTTTCAGATGAGGAGTCAGAGGGTCCAACATGCCCTGTGTCTCACCCAAGGCCACACCCTTAGGAAGAGCCGGGGCTGTATGCAACTGCCCATGAGCTTCTCCTGGCCATCTTCTCTGGGTCACTCTGCAGAGGTGATGGGAGCATAGAACCTCCGAACCAGTCTGGTATGAAAGGACGGAGGTGGAAAGCAGAGCACTAAGAGAAGAAGTGTCAGGGAAGCCAAAGTGAGAGGACATGGAGAGTGTCAGCATCAGGAGCGTGCAGATCATTTGGTCAATGCTCTTGTTTTCTCCGTGGGGGACATGGGGAAGGTGACAGATTCCAGGACACATAGTAGGTTTGGAATAGAGAAGAGGGTCATTACAGAGGTTGCAGGGACCGGATTCTGAAAGTTAATATGTTAACTCTGGACCTCACCATTTACTGCCTCCTTCGCCCTGCAAACTTCACTCCCTTGCTTAGCTGCAGGGAGGGGAGCTCCTGGCCTGGGGCCTGGGAGCTTTTGCTGTCTCTGCCTCCTCCTCGGTCGATCCACCCATAACACTGTCCCTCTTTGGACATTGAGAAATGGAAATGCAGTCCCACTGGGTGCACGTACATACTTGCGCCTCAGGAGTGTTCAGATTCAGCCTGAGAGGCATCAAGTGCCACAGAAGCCTAGATACAGAAACGGGATTTCAGGCAAGAGGAAAAAATAAAATAAAGAGGCAAGACTGAAAATGTCCTGTGCGATCTAGAGCATTTGGCCTCCGGCACACATACCCGTGAAAGATGGCTCAACTTCTTTATAAAGTGGTGAGTTTCGTGTGAGCAAAGATGCATTTTGTTTTCCTAGGAGGAATCGATGATTAAATTATCAGAAACCAAGCTAAAAACCAGGCTGCCTGCATATTCCCCCAACTGTCCCCTGTGTCTCCCCCGCACCTCCCGCTTATGAGGTGCCAGCTTTATCTGCGAAGCTTTAGTTTAAATGTCCAACACATCTTATTAATGAAAGTAATAAGCTGTTGTTTATTATATGTCATAATGGGGAATATGACTATTTAATATAAATCTGACATTTAAATTCCACTTAGTTCTGAGATGTGGACGATATCAAGGCATAATTCTTTACCCTGGAGTAAAAACTCCCTGGGTCTGCATTTTAAAGCATTGAAGTTTTCAAAGTAATCAGGTTCCTTTTTTTTTTTTTTTTTTTTCCAGAGGAACCAAATTGTGAAGACATCTGTTCTGTTATTAATTTCACATACATCTTAAGCTCCTCAAGGCCAGAAATGAGGCTTCATTCACGTCGAATTAATGAAACATGATTGTAAGTCCCTTGCATGGAAATGCTGTCACACGGTTCTGAGCTGCTTATAAGCACTGAGTAATCTCAGAAACTGCCAGGGGACAGCCACTTGAAATCCGCCCTCCCCTCCCCCTGCCACCCGAAAACAATATCTGAAAATATCACAACACTAACTATATCCTGAAAGATTAATAGCAGATGAAAATTTCTGGGAAATGAATCAGACTTTCTCAGTAAAGGATACAAAGATCTTGGGCAAAAGCAGATTGCACAATGGAAGAGCTCTTCAGATACAGTTTAATAACTGTGTCCAGGCAGCCCTATGATACACCCAAAAGGAGGGGGGTCCTGGAATTTCTCGCAGTGATCTCTTGCAAGCGTTCTATGCGACATAGATTTGAAACTAGAAAGCTTGACTGGCCAAAGCATGACGCGTGTGTTGGGTGTGTGGGAGAACGCGTGTGTGTGCACACATGCATACTAATCTGTGGGTCAATGTGTGCATGAGTGTGTATGAACATGTGTGTGAGTGTGTGCATATAAGTGTGTGAGTTCGGGCACATGAGTGTGAAAATGTGTATGTTGTGAGTTTCTGTTTGTGAGTGTGTACGAGAGTATGTGAGAGTGTGTATGATTTTGTGTGTGTGAATGCATATGAGAGAATGTGTGTACATGTGTGTGTTTTGAGTATGTACATAGACACACAAAGACGACCTCTCAGGGTAGACATGAATCAGTCAGTTGGGGATGGATCTATATAAACAGCAGCTCAGCACAATCCTTTGCTCATCTGAGCCATTCTTGAAAGAAATGTGCTCCTGAGGTTTTGGGTGTGTGGGGCACGATTTTTTTTTTTGGTCAAAAACTGAAATTGCCAGCAAAAAGATTGTCTGGAAGGAGACATGGGAGGGGGAGTCTGAGATTTCTTAATCAAACTTCCAAGTGTTATTTTTGGTCTTCCGCTGAGCTGGGACCCAAAAAGGAATCTGCATATGATATTTACATCTCAAATCTTCAGAGCCTCATTAGCTTTGATAGTTATTTATTTATTTATTTGCAAAAAGGAATTTAAATCAAACAGAGAGGCACAAAAGCAAAACCTTTGAATGTAGTGCAAAATTAATTAAAACAGGCAGCCGATGGGTAGAGTGGAATACAATAGAATTCAGAGAAAAGACAATGAAACTAAAACTAATTAGATTCTAACAGAAAACTCCTTCCTCATTTAGCAATCATCCATTGGTAATTAATAGGTCACAAATATTGATATTTAAAGAAAAATGCCAGAATTTTAATCTCTGTTTTTCTAGAAGCTTCCTTCTTCATTTTCTTAGATTCTGATTTTCCAAACTAAACTCACCAAATTATCAGCTGTTGTGTTTTATAATGTTCTGGAGAAGATGGTCTAGTCTATACCAGCAACTGGTTGGCTCTCACCAACTGTCCTCAAAATAATGTGTAGGTAGACTGAATTCAATGCACCACAGATAAAGACACGTCTAAATGCAAGGAAGGTTGAACTCCAACAGTTAGTATTAACCCAAACGGTGGAACCAATTTGTGTATATGAGTAGGTATGATTCCAGCGACATTTTTGCCTCTGGATATTTTGAGGCTTTGTTTTATGATCCATGCTTTGTAGATCTGGGAAAAACATTTCCATCCATCCAGTTGAAAACCTTTGGCCAATAATATAAGAAAGAGTTTTAGCTTTGCTTAGCATAAGACAGCATCCAGGGGTCTGGCTTTCTTGTTAGAAGTTCTTTTGAATAAAATGATCAGTTCGTATTTATGCTTTTTGTCCTCCTGTATTATGCAACAGCACACATGTACAACTCCCCCAGTGGGACAATTTAATGCATAGCCAGCCTGTCACAAAGTTTTAAAGTTGGCCACATGTGTCTTTAGCAAGTCCCAGGTCTCCTTTCAGCTTTTTTCAGAATCTCCTTTCTCCCACACACCCCCAGCCTAGTACTTAAGGCTCTCAGGATGACCCTCGGTCATTTCTAGCTTAAAGAGAGTGGGCTTTGACAAATACCTTGATAAGCTTTAGTTCAATTTTTAAAGATGGCTAAAATGCTAATGGCAGAATTTCAGGCTTTGTGGCAGTTAGATGAAAGGGATGTTTTTAAGCAAAAGATCGTAACAACCATCCCTCAAATTTCTAATGCGTAGAGGTGGCCTTGTTTAGATAAGTCAGTAAATTATACCAGATCTCGGTTTTCCTCCATGTAAAGTAGAAGGAATTGAACTAAAACTGAAATGATTTTTAAGATTTCTTAAAGCCTGTATAATTACTGAGTTTAACCTATCGAGACAGAGAGAGACAGACAGAGAAAGAGAGGAAGAGATCACTATGCCATGTACAAAGAAAATCAAGGTTCTTCTTTATATTGTAGCATATGGATTCATTCATTCATTCATTCATTCATTCATTCATTCATTCATTCATTCATTCATTGTGTATGTGATCTGTGGGCCAGGTCCTGTACCACACAGTATTTCCACATCATTTTGCTTCATATTAACAACAACCTTTTGAAGTTGGTATTCCTAGCAGGAGTGAGTCTATCAGTAAAACACAGATTCCTGCCAATCAGAAAGGACATTGAACAAAGCACTGGGTCAGGGTCCTGAATGCCCTTCGCTGTGCCAGGTATTCGTTGCTAGATGAGAAAAGGTGGAGGGCTGGGGAGGTAGGGGAGGAGCCAGGGTGGCTGGCATGATGGAGGAGGGCTTGGGAAGCTATTTTCCAACTGGCCTGGGAAATGCTTTAATTTTTAAACAACCGATAGAGGTTGTATCATTGAATACAGCTGAACATCAGCCCTGATTTTCAATCTCCCCATTCTGCAGAGGACAAAGCTGAGGCTCTGGGATGCCAAGTTATGTTGTGAAGGTCAACCCATCAGAAAGTGACAGACCTGAGTTTGAAGCCACTTTAATTTCTTAAGACTCCAAAGTTCACATTCCTAACCATTGTGCTGACTGTAGAGATGTCTCTAAGTTGACCTTAATATGTCCCAGGCTGGTCCAGCATTTTTGTACAAAGATCTGGAGAAAAGTTTTCAGAATCTGGCTTGAGTGGGGGTAGAGTTGTCAGATTTAGCAAATAAAAATACAGGACACTTGGTTAAATTTGAATTTCAGATAAACAATGAATAGTGCTTTTGTATATTTTTAGCATATTACATGAGACACACTTATACTAAAAAATTATCCATTGTTTATCTGAAATTCTAATTTAACTGGACATCTTGTATTTTGTCTGGCAACCCCAAGTAGGGGGTGGGGGTGAGGTCACGGGGATACTAGGATGTTTCAATCTGCAGAAACATTTTCTTTTTTAGAAATCTCCTTTTGCAAAGCTGATGATCTCAGCGGCAGTAGGAATACTTCTTCTTCTTCTTTTTTTTTTAAAGATGACCAGTAAGAGATGTTAACCCTTGACTTGGTGTTGTCAGCACCACACTCTCCCAAGTGAGCCATGGGACAGCCCAGTAGGAATACTGCTAAACTCATTTTCAGTCCCTTCTTGAATCTAAAGTCATAGAATGCCAGGACAGAAGTCATCTAAGCCAACACCCTGCCTCGCTCTCTGTTTGCCTTTTCTGTCCTCCCTCCACACAAGAAGGCAGAACCCATGGCCCCAGCACCGTGGCTTGGCTTTGAAGCCAGAGAACAGAGTCCACAAGGCGTGTCCTCATCTCCCAAGCACATGGAAACTATTCCCCTCCTGAAGGCCTTCATGGTTAGCTTGGTGCAAGTCTCATGGTTTTTCAGCTGCATTTATAATTTCTGTAGCACCCCCGCTCCAGCTCAGATGGTATTTATTAGAACACATTGCTTTTGAAAAGAAAACTGCATCTTAATTAAAGGTTGGCGATCCAAAGCCTGCTTGCAGATGAGAAAAATTAAGCAACTACTATGAAAGGGCACTGTGTCTCCTCTGTTGGTCAGAGCACCGCTGTCTACACAGGTTGAGGGTCATCCCTGAGTCTGCATCTGAGTGCTTTGTTGCACAACAGATACAAATGAGCCACGAGGACAAATGGAATGGTTTTTGGGGCAAAAGGAGCTCTTGTCTTTTATTTTAATCATTACCTTTCACAGGCTGCTGCTCCAACAC
>NW_007736560.1:0-6608 GCF_000696425.1 Galeopterus variegatus
TGATTGTCAGTCCCAGCAATATTTCCTAGTTTTTTTTTCTATTTTTCAAAGCTACTTCAAACCATAGCTGAAATTCTAAAGAACAACTAAAACCATTTTTTCATTAATTCTGTTTTCCTATATTGAATTTATTATTTTGAAAGGAGAGCAAGAACTAAAATAGGCTGATTTTTTTAAAGAATTTTACCTAGGTACTTGTATATATAAGAAATAAAACGTAGGAGAGTTGAATTGAGTTAATGAATCAAATATACCTTCCATTGATAATATGAATATGGTAAATTTTGAATGACTAAACAAAGATGTCAAAACTATATATTCGTATGTGACCTTAGGATATATAACATATAAACATGGTATATAAAAAACAAATATAAGTGTGTATTATATATGTATGTATGTGTGTGTGTGTGAGTTTGAGTACAATTACACATTTCCTGAAAAAGAAATAGGCTGAGACAGATGTACAGAGAAGCTAAACAGAGTGAGAGAAAACTAGAGGAGTAAACTTATTTCAAATATGCTATAGACTCTGAAGTAATTAAAGTTGATCATTATTTTTAAGTGCATTTTAAAAGATGTTTCATCATTACAAGAGCAGGTGCACTGTATGAAGATTCCAGATGGTCTTCAGAACAGCCATATTAAAGCATACATCTGAGATTTAATGTACCTTGGAAAAGCAACATGTAAGTCAAAGAAAGATGAACAAAGATTATCACAGAATAAGACAGTGCATATTATAACTTTTAATTATTGCATATTTGCACTTGCTATTTTCAATATTTAACCATCCTAAAATTCTTAGTTAATATTTCAAAACACTAAATGGAGAGAATTATGTGAATCTGCTCTCCATATATATGTTGACAGATATTTGATATTGTTGAGTAAAATTTGCATTACTTCTAGCTACATATCTTTTAAAATTATACAATTTACATAATTGTTTCTACCAGTAGGAATAAAAATAAGTGTAAGTAGGATTTCATATTACTACACCTATCTTATCATAAAGAAAATGTATATATAGCTGAGCCTCCATATATTGAGAGGCAGAAGTCTCTGTTGAGAAAAGAGGTGGAAGGATAAAGACCAACATGACATGGGAGCAGGAAAAAAGTATGTTAAAAATATGTTGTAGGGGAAATGTCCACAGGTCCTTGTCTTGGCCCAGAGTGAAGGATTCAAGAAACAATTTCCAAAAAAAGATTTGAATTACAGCTCATAACTGTATTTTTCAATTTGTTTTCAAATCTTACCTCCTGCATGAAGTGTCTTCAGGTAAGGCAGACCAACAGTGTGATGAGTATGCCAATAGTCCTTGAGATCTTTCCTGAGTTTTGCTGGAAAAAAATGTCATTTTTACTTCATCTTTCCTACATCCATTTAACCCCAAGAGTCAGCAGTTATTTCGTATGATACAACTTAGGTATGGCAGGAGATGAATAGTGGAGCACAAATAGAAATGTCATTGTAAAACACTATAGGTAAGAGAACAGCATTATCAATTTTGAATTTTATAAAGATCATCCTGATTGTATAAATAATAGACTGATATATGGCAAGACCAGTTGCAGAGAGATGTACCTACACTTGAGTACAGTCAAGCAAGAGTGTGGCCTGGACCAAAGTATGTCACTGAGAAGGAAAGTAGAGAGACTCTAAGGGGCAGAAACAACTGGTAACTGGTTAGCTCTTGTTGGGGTTTAAGGATAATGCCTAGGTTTATAGTTTTGCCGACTGGAAGAATGTTTAGACTATATACTGAAATTAGAAATAAAGGAGAAATTAGATTTGAAGGAAAGATAGCTCGTTCAGTTTTCAAACAGTTGCACCTTGACCACATAATGGGTAAAAATTCATCATCACTGGGGCAGGTTAAGGCATGAAGGGAATCTGAGAGTCAACCAAGAGTAGGAAAATGGGAAAGTTAGCCATTTGTTACACCCGTAACAACAGGGCCTCAAGGATTAACAGGAATTTCACATGGAGACTGTCCAACTTTTCCTGAAGACAATGCATGCAGATGGAAATATTTTTAAAGGGAGTTGTAAAAAAAAAAAAAAAGAAAGAAAGAAAGAAAAGAAGAAGGAAAAAAAAACTTTGTTGTAATAAGAACATGGTGAACCCAATGTCCACACCCAATGCTCTGTGTTTGCCTTGCAAACCCAAAGTTCTGTGTTCCCTTTCTGGTACTGTTCGAGCCAGAGCCAATGGAGTTAAAGATAGTAGAGAAAAACAAACAAAGTTCTTGGAAACAGTTCATTCTGAGGAAGTTGTAAAATAGTTTTTCCTTCCCTGAATTTCTCAGTGAGACCTATGGGGAAAGAGAAAAAGCAATGTAATTTTTTTTTTTTATCTCTGAGTCTCCATCTTCTAGAAGGTAGCATGATTCCAAATAGACGTAGCCTGGGAGAAGTCACTTCACCTCCTTGGATTTCAATCAACAGATATATAAATTACAGCCGACGATAATGATACCTTCCTCATAGCATTATGTTGATGGTAAATGGGAATTGACCTTTCAAACTCTAAAGTATATACAAATATACAAAAAAAAAAAAACACACCCAGTTTTCTCATTGATACTTTTATATTCAGATACGTACTATTTTTTTTTCTCACTTAAAATCCATCAGAGATATTTCCCATTTTTTTTTAAGGGGGAAAAGTCTTGGATCATAAATCTACTTCTATCTGTAAATTGACTCTTATGTTTAAAATCACATATTTATTCACTTGTTTATTATCAATATCCTTTACTAAATCAGAACACTCACCATGGTAGTAATCATATCTGTTTACTAACCAGTGAGTAAATAGGGCACACTAGCAATAGAAACTATCATGAATAGGTTTAAAAATTTTTTTATGAATATTCATAAGACACAAAGCTAATTGTCACCCCTCCTGCCCATGATGTGAGGGCCACATTCATACCAGCAACATGCCCAATACCAGAAATTACTTTTGTACCCCCATATACCCCACCCAATTTTCCCCAACCTCCCTCCCCCTCCCCCCTTTCCTCCCCACTCCACTTTGTAGCTCTAGGAATGTTCCCTCCCTCTGTAAGACCAACACACTACTGTGGTCTTTCTTTCCTTCCTTCTTTCTCTCTTAGCTCCCACATATGAGTGAGCACATGCAGTATTTATCCCTCTGTGCCTTGCTTATTTCACTCAACATAAGTTTCTCTAGGTTCATCCATGTTGTTGCAAATGGGAGTATTTCATTCTTTTTTATGGCAGAATTGTATTCCATGTTGTATATATACCACAGTTTCCTTATCCAATCATCCATCGATGGACATTTAGGTTGTTACCAAGTCTTGATATTATAAACAGAGCTATGATGAACATGAGAGTGCAGGTATCCCTTTGACATGAAGATTTTCATTCTTCTGGATATATACCCAGAAGAGGGATTGCTGGATCATATGGAAAATCTATCTGTAGATGTTTGAGAAGCCTCCATACTGTCTTCCATAGTGGTTGTACTAATGTACAGTCCCATCAACAGCATAAGAGTGTACCCTTCTCTCCAAACCCTTGCAAGCATTTGTTATTCACCATCTTTTTGATAATAGCCAGACTAACTGGGATGAGGTGGTATCTCAGTGTAGTTTGAATTTGCACTTTCCTGATAACTAGTGATGTTGAGCATTTTTTCATGTATCTGTTGGCCACAATAAATATTGGTAATGAATGAAAGAATAGATGAAAGTCTGTTGCTAATACTCTCTTGTCTTTCTAAACTTTAGGGCCAGACTGCTTCTTGACAACTTACCTATGCTCATATGCTCATGCTGACTAATGCCAGACACTCCTCTATAGTACTTAGGAAACAGTGGTTTTGTTGTTGTTGTCATTTTGTTTTTGCTGTAATAGTTGTCTTTTGTTATTCTTTTTAATGTATCACTGGAAGACCCCAGAATAGGTAGCATATTAGGAATAAAAAACATATTTCAGAGAAAATTAATAGGAGGAACATAAGATTCAAAACATGTTGGCTAACCTGTTGGCCAACCTCTCCAAGGTAGCCTTGATCTTACTGTCTTATTGGCAAAGACATCACATAAACACCTTCAGATCATTAAAATAGCTTGACATCAATGAATTATTTTAGTTGTGGTATCTTTCCTTCTTTCCTTTTTTGTTTATTTGTTTATTTTTTGTTTATTGTTATTATTATTATTATTATTATTATTAGCTCCCACTTATGAGTGAGGACATGCAGTATTTCTCTTTCTGTCCCGGGCTTATTTCACTTAACATAATTTTCTCTAAGTTCACCCATGTTGCTGTGAATGGCAGCACTTCATTCCTTTTTACTGCAGAATAGTATTCAATTATGTATATATACCACAATTTCCTTATCCAGTCATTCATCAATGGACATTTAGGTTGGTTCTTACTCTTAGCTATTGTAAATAGAGCTCTGATAAACATGGGAGTGAATGTATCCCTTTGACATAATGATTTCCTTTCCTCTGGTTATACACCCAGCAGTGGGATTGCTGGATCACATGGCAGGTCTATCTGTAGTTGTCTGAGTAATCTCCATACTGTTTTCCAGAATTGCTGCACTAATTTACAGTCCAACTAACATTGGAGGAGGGTTTTCCTTTTGCCACATCCTCACCAGCATTCATTATTGTCCGTCTTTTTAATAACAGCCAGTCTAACTGGTGTGAGACGATATCTCAATGTGATTTTGATTTGCATTTCCCTGATGCTTAGTGATGAGCATGTTTTCATGTGTCTGTTGGCCATTTGTACATCTTCCTTTGAGAAATGCCTATATAGTTCCTTTGCTCATTTTTAAATTAGGTTATTATTTGTTTTTTACAGTAATTTTTTGAACTTTCAAAAGGAGAGAATGCAACTGAATCCAACAGAGCTAGGAAAGGGAGAGGGGGGAGTTAGTGAGGAATTACTAAAGGGTCACAAAAAAATGATTACACTGTGTAATGATAAATAAAGTAATAGGAAAAATTTAAAATAAATAAATAAGCTTGACTTCACGGGATAAAACATTAAGTCCCATGTTAAATATGCATTTTCTTGACTATACACACAAATATATATATATATATATATATATACACACACACACACACACACACACATACATATTTATACACTAAATGCGTAACTCCATCAATTAACACATTGTATTAAATTGTTAACAAAAAACTATCTAAGTTTTGCAGATCTAATTCATGATTTTCAAAAACATAAACTTCTGGCTTTAAAAACAATATTAGACATATTTTACAAGAGATCATGTACTTGCCTCAATGTTTAAGTGATAGAAGTAAACAGCAGAAAAGGAGTGTGAAACAAATCATGTCGTGTTGTCTACTCTAAGAAGGTAGTACTCTTGGGTTTCTGAGACAAGGATGAGAGAGAAACAGTCAATGCCTCCATGTTGGAAATTAAATGCACTTTGTTAAAGAAACAAAGAACCAAATATGAGTTATAATACTTTGGTTAATCCTGCCCACCAGCCCTACTCATATCTTTATTTGCTTAACCCCCTCTGAAAATCCTGTTTAATCAGTAATATTGCTAACAGAATTAACTGTCATGGAATCCTAACTATATTTGTTTTTCTATGGGAAATGAATTGTGATTTCTAAATAACTAATGTATTGAAGACATCCACAAACTAATGCTATTTACTTATTTTTCTTTCAATATAATTTTATTTCAGAACTTTTGTCTAAGCTTTACAACAGAGAGAATTATGTTATGTATTTTCAGGACGATAAATGCTATTGAAAGGACATTTAAACAAATTAGATGAAAAAGGAGAAAGTGATTCAAGGAGCGCAGAGACAAAGGCATGCTCTGATCAACAGTTGTCTTGCTGAGAAAATAAAACCCAATTCTCTTTATTTTTCTTCTCTTCCTCCTCCTTCTTCCTTCTTTTCTCCTTATCCCCAGCATATCAGCCCTTTTCTGTATTCATTTACATGTGGGATCTAATTCCAGTGCTCAGTTTGATTAGAGTGTAATATCTTATCACTTAGAATTTTTGAACTTGTAACTCCTTCTGATTAAATGATGCTGTTAATTTTTAAAAATTACAATTTATTATATGTTCAAAAATATAAATAACTTCTTCTGATAGATGGTAGGGTCTTTCAATGTAAATACATAATCCCAACCCTCAGGAAATGGCAATGTAACTGAAAGGAGAAGACACACGAAACAGTAACAATAAAAGCAGAGTGTCAAACAGGGGCCTGCATAGTGAGTGTCCCTGAGACTCAGGGGAGCGAGATTATTGAAGTAAAAACAGGTTTCACAGAAGTAGTGGGTTGGAGGCTGTTTAAGATGGTAAAAAGACCAAGAAAGGAGATATTCCAACAAAAGTAAAAGGTGTACATAGCCAAATCTAAGTCTCCTTTAACTCAGAAAAATATCATATTCAAAGTTTACTGAGTGGGCCGGCCTGGTGGCGCACTGCTACAGTGCACCGCTTGAGAGTGCAGCGGCGCTCCTGCCGAGGGTTCGGATCCCAGGTACAGACCGGTTTTGCCGGTCTCGGTCCGGTACGGGCGCGACACTGAGGGTTGCGATCCGTTGCCGGACACG
>NW_007736560.1:8126-9537 GCF_000696425.1 Galeopterus variegatus
CTTGTCAACAGGTATGAGCAAGTGTAAAAAAAACCTACCTATTACAGGAAAATTAAACACGGTAAGTACAGTAGCCTTCCCAGATGTTCCCTTTTATTTCTTTCTTTATTATTATTATTTTTTCATGTAAGCATATATTGCTCAGACAGCTGATGCATTTCAAGAAGGTGGATTATCTGTTCATTCTGCATTCAGCAAAATTGTGACTGGAATCCTTTTCCTAATGTTTTCCTTGTGAATCTAAATTTAAATTATCACTGACTGGAGATAAAAATTCTCCAGTGTTATACTAAAGCGGAAAGAACGTTTTAGTAAAACCAAGTCATTATGCAAATATATGTATACCTATGTGACTATCAGAATAACTCAATTAAAATCATATCTGTGCTAAGTATTAGGCTTTGTAATAAACTTGTACCTCAGTTTTTTCATCTAAAAATGTAAAAGTAATATCATCTATCCCATAGAGGTTAGTTTAGGATTAAATAAAATTATCCAGAGAAAAGGCTTAGGGATCATTTGATAAATTATACCTATTTTTATTACAGACTATATACAGTTTAGTTTTACTTACACATGGTTTAGCTATGATTTGGGGCAATATTTAATTATAACAGTGCATATAGAATAGTGCCTATGAACAAGAACATTGTCTGGCATATATATATGCAATTTTCAATTCAAAACCAAACAACAGCGGAAATGTAAGCCATGTGGTTTCTTCTACCACTAGTCAAAGAAATTGAATTCAATGTAAAGTTATTACTGTTTTCTTTTTGTTGTTGTTGTTGTTACAGAAAGTTAGAAATACTTTTTTTTCATCCTGCTTAGACTGACTCACAGGAATACTAACATTTAATCCTGTTTTTAAAGTCCTAGAATAAAATCTTACAATAACCATTGAGCAAGCCACTTGTTAAGGTAATGTTTTTAAAAATGTCTTAAAGAAAAAAAAAACAAACATATAACACCTAAGTTTCCAGTGACATATATGCTATTAACAGATGACCTGAAATGTTCATACATGTCCTGAATAAATTTTTAATTTAAAAAATACTATTATACATACTTTATTTATGCCACTATAGTTTTCCTTCACCTCATTTTAATGTTAATCTTCACTTTATGTCATTTTCAGTATTCTTCAAAAACCTTCTACCAGTAGTCTTCTGTAGTAGTCTTCTTTGCAAATTTCTTTTTCTTTGATCATGACTAGGAGGTATGTTTTCTATCTGATCTGTCAAGGTTTCTCCTTCTTTGTCCATCTTTATTTCTGCTTCACCTTTGTTATCTACTTCGTGATCTTTAGTATTTTGGGGACCTGACACATCTTCATTCAGAAGTGCAGTTTCAGTGCCTAGTTTGTAAATAACTTCTTTTTTCTCTGTCTTAAGCTCTTTGTGTTTCTCTT
>NW_007736560.1:10025-11031 GCF_000696425.1 Galeopterus variegatus
TCAGTGCCTAGTTTGTAAATAACTTCTTTTTTCTCTGTCTTAAGCTCTTTGTGTTTCTCTTTTTTTCCTTTCTCTTCTTCATTTGCCTTCTTTTCCTTCCCTTTCTTTCTCAAACTCTTTTTTTTTCCCTCCTCATTCTGGTTTCTTCCTTTTAAAATTCTCAGGATATCAATCTCTTTGATTATTTTCTCAACTTATATTTAGCTCTTCACCAGTAGCTGTAATTAATACTATTAAGTGCTCAATTGTCACATGTGGCTAGAGTCTATAGTGCTGGACATTGCAGCCAGAGAATAATTTCATAATCACAGAAAGCCCTATAATATAATATTAAAGGGCTTTATATCCAAAATGTATAAATACATTTTAAATAAAATATAATTTTGAAAATAATTAAATATTATTTTATTTTTGAGGGCCATTGAATAAAATTAGGAACATCTACTTTTATTTTAACATTTAAAACACTTCTCCTTATAAAATGAAAATAGACCCTATGATGCTTCTTGAAAGAATGCTGTCAATGTCCAGAATTGAATACCTTAGATGAGGTGAAATTAAGACTGGGAAGAGAGAGAGAGAAAGAGAGAAAAAGGAGGGATGAAGTGAGAAGAGGTCACTGGAGAACCTATCATTGTGGTAGAGTATACTCTGTCCTGCCCTGAGAGGCTCATCCACAATATTTCATATCTCCTCTGCCAAATATCCCCAAAGACCAAATAAAGTAGATGAGTTATGAAGTACTGGGCCATTTACATAACTGAAGACTCTTACTTTCAGACAGAGAAGAGAAACACTAATGATAAAATCTAGGTAATTACTAAGCAATATAGTTATGGAAGAAGAAGAAAAAAGAAAAAGAGCCAACCCTAATGTCCATCAATGGATGAACAGATAAAGAAAGCATGGTATATATACACAATGGAATACTACTACTCAGACTTAAAAAAAAAAAATGAAATTCTCCACTCACAGCAACACAGATGGACTTGCAGAAAATTATGTT
>NW_007736560.1:11748-16449 GCF_000696425.1 Galeopterus variegatus
AGGAAGGAAGGAAGGAAGGAAGGAAGGAAGGAAGGAAGGAAGGAAGGAAGGAAAAAAGAACAACCACAATAATAACATTGAACTTTCAGAAGGAGAGAACAGAACTTTTATAGTTACTATAGGTGGGAAAGGATGAGGTGGGTTAAGGAGAAATTGGGTAATGGACACAAAGAATAGTTACATTTTGTAATAATGAACATGCTAATAACACTGATGCAATCATCACATACTGTACACAAATACTGATAGTTTTGTACCCCATAAATATGTATAATCAATTATGTTTCAATAAAAAAAAACAAAATAAAATTTTATTTCCAAATTTAAGTTTGTATTTGACATCTGCTGTTGACAAAGCTAATTTATGAAGCTAATTTGTGACAGCCATCCAGTAACTACAAGCACATTTTATACTGTGAAGGAGCTTACAGACTTTGTCAAGTTCATATACATATAATGTTAATATGTTTGAATAACTAAAAATAATTTCTCTGATGGCACCATTTGAGGAAAATATTCATGTTTGATTATGAAATTATATATTCCACCAAAGCATAATAAAGGACTACCCAGTCCTCAGTGCTACTGAAAATAGCCTCTTTCTTATATTTGGGACTTAATGTCTTTTTCACATCTATTATTGCAACATCTCCGACATAGAGTTCTATTTTTATGTCTAATTTAACCAATCATGAGAAATAATTTTGCTTTAAATTATCAGTAGTTTTTTTAACATGAGAAAATTAGGTTCTTTGGACAAGATATCATGAGGAAATGAGTCCTCTTATTGAGGATGAAGAGTTGGTCATACAGCATCTAGGAAGATGCTTGTTTAAGATTTATGTAAAACAAACATAATGCAATCATCGCTATAAAATCCATTGACTCAATCATTGTTGATTGGATTAAATTTCAACAGAAAGCAGAGCTACTTGCGGAAAACTTTACCTTATAAAATTATGTAGACTCATGTAGGCTGAAATGGAAAGTTTCTGTTCTTTCAAGTTGGTAAGGCTTTGGGTAGATTGTGCTTACAAGAGTATAGAATTAGGCTGTGAGACACCACAATGAAAGAAAGAGGAGCCATTTCACACTGGATGTACTTTGACTTATTGGGGAGAAAATTACAGAACAGCAATTTTTACATGGTAATTTTAATGAGGCTCCCTTAATTGGTCAAGTAATCCAGGACATCCATTTAATTCCCATCACACCTTTTCCTGCCTTCTCCATTGTACACCCATCACTGCTACAGAACAGCAATTTTTACATGGTAATTTTAATGAGGCTCCCTTAATTGGTCAAGTAATCCAAGACATCCATTTAATTCCCATCACACCTTTTCCTGCCTTCTCCATTGTACACCCATCACTGCTAGCCTTTTTTTCTACCTGCCTTTGTCTTCTCTCATCTCTCTTCAAATAAATAAATTGTCCCTGGCTTTTATCTCACCTAAAAGCTAACCTAGTCAAGGGAATTAATGATAAGAGAAGTGGGAAAGTAACCAATTGAATAACTATCTCAATGGCCATCTACTCTACCTAGTCCCCAATGCTACTAAAAATAACCTCTTCTTTATGTCTGGGCCTGGATCTCTCTCTTTTCACAGCTACTGCTGCAACATCTCTGACAGAATTAATTTATGCAGGCTGAAGAGTGATTGAAAGCTTAATTACTGCTCCAGACACTGAGTCTTGCTTCAGTCATTCGTCTACTTAACGTAATCACTTGTATCAGTTACACGATCTAAGTGAAATTTGGGAAGGCCATGGGACTTGGGACCCTTTATGGAAAAGCTTATTGCACCAATTTTAGAATAGGAAGTTTTACGGTGATTGGCAGAGTTCTCAAGAGGAAAGCTAATGATAAACAAAACCTAAGAAAGAGAAAGACTTGCTCTACTTAGATTTGCAAGGTTATCAAGAACTGACTACATAATTGTGGGACTCAGTGTGAAAAGAACTTGCAGGGAACCTTATTCAACATCATTAAGAGTTTCAGGAGGGAGACACTAGAGGATTAAACCAAGTGTGTGACTTCTCTCTTCTATGCCTGGGGCATTGAGACTAGGCTAATTGTTTGCCCGTGAAGCTGGCTCTATCAGGAATATTTTTAAAGGTTACTTTTTTGTGGGGTTTTTTGTTGTTTGTTTGTTTGTTTGTTTTGTTTTTGAGACATCTTACTAATTTGTAACTTTTTTTTATCATGTCATGTCCTATCTCTTTTCTTTTTATTTCCAGATGTAATATTCCTTAAAAATGTGATACCATTTTGTGATTTCAGGACAGGCTTGAAGAAGAGAAATCACATGACTTACTATCTCCTATTGTAGGTTAAGCATGGAGGAAATCTTCTTAGCAAAAAATAGTAGCAAGATAAAGGGAAGAAAATCACCAATTGATGACTCCTAGGGAGAACAGGAGGAGTATGATCTAAATTCCACAGGACATATTAGATTCCAAGGTAGTTTGGATTCAGATTAGATTTTGTTCCTAATGCTGTGTAACATGAGTTCCTGATCCAATGCCAAGTATGTTATTGGAGGAAAAATGCTCACCTAAAATTCTCAAATGGGAACTTTAAAGGCACTTCTCATATGGTGGGTCAGTTCTAGTGTAATTAGCACACATTATAGGATTTTTGAGAACTTGCCATCACTGCTCTTAGGAGCAAATGCAATATGAGATTTTAGAGCCAGTCCATTTTAGGAACTGGCAAGAGTTTCTACTTAACAAGGAAGATCTTCCAAGTATGAGTCTTATAATGTATTTCCCGTGGCAAGAACAGATTAAAAAACAAATAAAAACCAAAACAGCACAAGCAAAACCTCAAAGCAAAGGAAAAGTTCTTTGCTCTGTGTATTATAATTTGACCTCATTTATCAGGTAGGAGAAAGATGTCTTTAGCTGTAGATTTTCAGTTTAGAGTCTTTTCTGAATGAAGCAGAGTAAAAAGGAGAATCAGTTGCCACATTAGCTAATCTGAAAGAGGACAAGTTCAATTTGAATTATTTAAGCAACAATTAGGTAAATAAGAATACTCTAGTTTTAATTTCTAGCTTCAGGGCAAGGTGATATTACAAAAGATGATGCTAGACTTGCAAGTATGTTGCTTATTTAAAAGCTCTGAAGCTCTTTAATATCCTGATATTAAACTTTAAAAACTGTACTCAAAAATCCCCAAGGAAACATTAAGGGAATTAGTTTTTAAAAGGGCCTAGTATTTGATTTGTGTTTTTCTATTTCTTTTCTCTCTTTCTAAAAAAAAAATTAATAAAAAACGGGTCATTGTAGAGAATATTGTCAGGTTATTAAGTAATATTAATTTCAAGGTTACATGTTTAACTAATGAAGTACTATATAAAAAATTATCTGGCAAATTACACATGACAATATTAAAGCCTAGATAAAGTTCCATCTAATGGGGAAAAACCACACACTGTAAGCACTGTCAGTCTAGTTTCATTCACCCATATTATGAACAGTACTACCAACACCGCTAGCTCAACTGTTATGTCATAATGTCTTAAAGTCTCTCAGTGCTTTCAGATGCTCTGCCACGATTATCTCAATAAAAATGCATGTGAGGTAGGTAAGGCAGACTTGGCAACCTCACATAATTCATGAAGAATTTAGAATTCTTCAAACTTAAAAAAATTTAGAAAAGCTAAAAGAGTAGCATATCAATTTTTTCTTATTATCTAGATTTTATAAATTCGACCTGGATGATTTTCATGTTTATTCTTTTTAAAATAATAATTTTCACTCAAAATATAGGTAGTACCCTTTTAACATTATACTTACGTGAGGGTACTTCAAAAAGTTCATGTAAAGATTTGTATTATCTTTTTATTCTATTTTTCCACAAACTTTTTGATTTTGTGAGGTACACACTCCTAATTCTCTTTCAGTTATTTAAAGTAATTTAAGTAAATTTTGATAATATTTTAAAGTTTAAATATTTGAATTACTAAAGACTGATTTGAATTATTTCAGCAGGTCCATGAAATGGCAGGATACTTAGTAATTAATAATACAGTATATCCAATTAAATAGATTAGAGTTCCTTTTAAAGAAGTCCCTTTAAATTAACATCTAAAGCAGAGGGGTTTTTTTTTAATACTTAGTGCAGAAAAACTAGAATATAAAAAATAGAAAAAAGTATTTCATAGAAAATTTGTTATTGTCTTAGAGTATAGTGGTGTGTTCATTTATCTGCTATAGAGTATTATAATTTTAACTGCTTGATCATGTCTGCTCACATTTTTTCAAGGGACCATGTAGCTTCAATGTGAACAAATAACCACTAGATGGAAATATTGCTCTTTTTTAGGACACTTATAGGCCTTACACTTTAAGATCGATTATATACATTATACACAGTATTTAATAAATTAACTTTTTGGAATGTTTGCTTAGCTTTTTAATGAAAAAATAGCAATAAATTTTAGTGTAACAGGTCAAGAACACAGAAAACAATCTCATAGCTTTCAGGAAACAAATATAAAAAAATGTGGCATTTGGACAGACTCAAGATGACGACGGGTCTGGAGCGGCCGTGCCAGGAGACAGCGCGACCCTAAGAAGTGTACGCTGTGATACCACAGTACTATTTGCATTTCCAAGAGCAACAAAAAAACAAATAAATCTTTGAACAACTAACCTACAACAACGAAAAAGCAACTACAGATTCGAGGTTTTT
>NW_007736560.1:21121-29802 GCF_000696425.1 Galeopterus variegatus
ACTATTATTTGAGACATTTTACACAAGTAAAAACATATTCAATCATTTTCTAACTCCATAAATTTTAATGACAGATGTAAAATGATTTTTGTCATTCTATTGATGATCAGGCCTGTGTTTCCCTTAACTTCTAATGCTTTTATTTGTATAGAATATATTTTCATAATTTGGATTTCTGAATTAAAAGGCTCTTCCATTGTTTTATACCAGGAGATATTGTCAAATTGTTTCCCCCCAAAATTAAAACAATTTATATTTTCACTAGTAAAAAATTCCTGATTTTTTCTCTCTAAATAGTATCATTATACAAACTTAAGCCCTCTATCTGATTAATAGTGACTTGGGTATCATGACATAATTTCTATTTTATAGTATTTTCTGTTTCAGAGATATTAACCTTGTGCACCATAAATGCTACAAGTATTTCTTTGAAGTCTGTATATTTTGAAAAAGACTTCAGATCACACAAACATTTTTTTCCATGTTCTGATTTGTCAACATAGGAAATAGGCTGTTCCTAGTAAATGTTTGATCTGTCAATCATAGAATGTAGAGAATGCCCAGAATTATAGTTGGATTTGAGGCAGCTAATGTTTTTGATGGTTAGAGGGTATAAAAATGGTAATGTGACGTGTATTAATGCAAACACGTCACGTTTTCAAAAGACTTTTTGTCACCGCATGATGAGAGTCTCATACTATAGGTGCACATATACAGTGCTAGACATTTCTGGACACTACCTTCTGTTACTATAGATGAGGGGAATATGAATACTCTATGCATGAGAAGGTAAATAAAGTCATTTATACCAATACCATTATTAAATAAAACATACTCAATCTTCTATGGATGACTTATCAACAACATTCCCTAATCCCAGTTTCTTGAATTCCACATCATCATCCCAAGTTACAAGCCACCCATTCTCATGGTTATATATGTTATTCCTCATAGGAAATCTTAAATCCCAACACATTCTCTAACTATAATTTCCTAAATTATTATTTCTATAATTTACTTATCCCACTACAACTAATCCAAGGGAAATAAAAATGTCAGCTACTTACTGGACTCAAATTGTTTAAACAAAAATTATTTTCTTCTTCCCAGTCTCCTGCATTGTCCACTTTGTAGAATAACAACAACAATAAAACATACATTTGTCCACGCAGAATTGTAGGAATCCTTTTACCCCTCCCTCTCTTTAAAAATTAAACCTTTAATTGGCAATTGTGTTATTTTATTTTCCAAATTCTTTATATCCTTCCATTCCCTGTCCTTAGTAATAGCTGCCTACTAGGACTGTTGTCTTATCCTTTTCAGTTGTCTCTCTAGGTTCAATGTCACCCTTCCTTTCTCTAGTCCACCTTTCACATTGCGACAGAAACATTTACTGAAGATTGAATTTTTATATTCTGGAACTCAAATAACTACGCAGTTAAAAAACAAATAATCCAATTTTTAAAAAATGGGCAAAGGAGATGAACAGACATTTTTCAAAGGAAGACATACAATTGGCCAGGTACATGAAAAAATGCTCAGCATCACTAGTCATCAGAGAAATGCAAATCAAAACCACAATGAGATATCATCTCACCCCAGTTAGACTGGCATTATTAAAAATATGGAGAATAACAAATGCTAGCCAGGATGCAGGGAAAGGGGAATTCTTTTACACTGTTGGTGGGACTGTAAATTAACATAGCCATTATGGAAAACAATATGGAGGTTCCTCAAACAACTACAGATAGAACTAACATGTGATCCAGCGATTCCACTACTGGGTGTATATCCAAAGGAATGGAAATCATTATGTCAAAGGGATATCTTCACTCCCATGTTCATTGCAGCTTTATTTACAATAGCTAGGCTATGGAACCAACCTAAGCGTCCATTGACAGATGACTGGATAAAGAAAATGTGGTGTATATACACAATGGAATGTTACTCAGCCATAAAAAGGAATAAAATTTTGTCATTTGCAGCAACATGGATGAGTCTGGGGAAAATTATGTTAAGTGAAATAAGCCAGAAAAAGAAAAATACTGCATGTTCTAATTCATAACTGGCTGCTAGGAAGAAAGGAAGGGAAGGAGGGAGGGATGAAGGAAAGAAAGAAAGAAAAGACCACAGCAATACATTGAATTTCAGAAGGAGAGAACAAATCTAAGGATACTAGAGATGCGGGGAAGAGAGGGAGATGGTTTGGGAAGTGACAGGTCGGGTAAAGAGCATAAAGAAATATCACAATTTATAAGAATGAATATGCTAATGATAAATAATAAAAATTAAAAAGATAATAATATGCTTTGTACCTCCTGAAAAATAAATAAAGTTTAAATTTCATTAGCTAGAATCATTGCTTCATAGTCACCATAAATAAGATTCAAAGTCTTTAACATGATCTAGAAGACTCCTCTTCTGACTATGGCTTATCAACATGGCTGCATCACCTAATGTTTTGCCCAGGAGTAGTCATGCTAATTTACTTGTCTTTTTTTTTTTTCTTTTTAGTAACTGTACATACTGATATTGATCTAACCTTTATTAGGCCCCTTATGAAGACTTCCATTTCTATACAGTCAAAAATCCCTCTAAATATATATCTTTAGTGTAGCACAAGTTAAATTTCTGTAATTATTTGTTTGTTAAATTGTGTTGCTAAATTTTTATTTTGAAGGAAAGGGGGATTTTCTATATGTATTGGTATCACAGAAGACTGGCATAATGTCTGAAAAAGAGTAATTGATTGAAAATAGTCTTTGTTGAGTGAAGAAATATTTAGATTTTCCTTGAGGTAAATTTTGCCCACCATGCATCAATCTTAAGGGTTCAATCTAGAGCTTAATTCAAATCTTCAGGAGCCACAGTGGAGCCTATTTCATGCTGCAATACTGGGTCAAGAGAAGTCTATGACAAGTAAAGATTCACTCTCTCCTTCTGTGGTGACAAGGCAAGAAGACTTTGGAAATGATGTTTCTTGTTCTCTAGCACTATATTCCAATGAGAAAATGAGATAAGGAGCAATTTAAGAGACTTAATGGCAACATTTTTCCATATGAGCAGATTTTACCTTAGAATTAAGGTTTTCTATTGAATAATCCAGTTTTCTTTATTGTAACATGCCACTGCGGATATCAATAGATTAGGATAAGACAATGTTGTTGTCAGAGAAATATATGTTATACAAAATTGTCAATATTTATACATCAGATACATTTTAAGTTTGTGGCACTGTGATGACCAAAGATTTTTCTTTTTGGGGTTCATTAATGAATATGAAGTGAAATGCTTCTACTTAGAAAAAAAATTTGTATGAGGTAAATAAAATAATATGAGAAAACATAGAGATAAGAACAGATGCAAGTGAATCTTTAGTTAAGACTAAAATTTCAAATGGACGTGTCAATTTGGGGAAAAAATTACACTCAGAAAAGATTTTAAGGTGTAATCTTTGACAGGCTCTGTAATAATTGAAAAAAATATTCTTTTGATAAGCAATCTATTTAAAACTCACAAGCTATTCAAAAGATATTAGGGGGGATAATTAGATGTAAATATTTTATTTCTCTTAGGACCAGGAGATAGAATGTAAAATAAACTTTTTTTTTCTTTCTTTTTTTTTTTTTTTTTTATTGTGACTGGTAAGGGGATCACAACCCTTGCCTTGGTGTCGTCCGCACCACGCTCAGCCAGTGAGCGCACTGGCCATCCCTGTATAGGATCTGAACCTGCGGCAGGAGTGCTGCTGTGCTCCCAGCACCACACTCTCCTGGGTGAGCCACGGGCCAGCCCTAAAATGAACTCTTTATCTCTGTAGGAAAATGTATTTAGTAGTAGTTCCATGTCATCTGGTAAAATGCCTAGAGGAATCAAGGAAGAGGACAGCATAGTGAATCCCTTTCTGTGCCATTAAGGTAAAGTTCATTCCTGCTCTACAGCATTGGCAATAGAGATAAAAGATAAAAGTCCCTTGTGGTAATACACATCAAGGAAGAGGACAGCATAGTGAATCCCTTTCTGTGCCATTAAGGTAAAGTTCATTCCTGTTCTACAGCATTGGCAATAGAGATAAAAGATAAAAGTCCCTTGTGGTAATACACCAAGGCCTCTGAACTTTCTGTGCAGAGATGTTTACTATACGACTATTCAGCCTTTTCTTCTTTCTCACGTGTTGCCAAGAAGAAGGCAGCAAAATATTCAACGTGCACATTTCAGCATCAAGTTCTGCAATGCAAAGGTCAATGGATGACTCCTTGGGCCACATATCAGGCTGAAGAAGTGTTTGACTCCAATATATGATTCAAGGCAAGTTAGAGTTAAAGTTTTATTCAGAGTATGGATAATCATACAAGGGTTAAATCTATCTGACCTATAATAGATAAATGTTATGGAGAAACACACTATACAGTGAGCTTCTTTGTCTCCTCATACAATTTTTCTTAAGGAAAGCTTAGTGTTGAATGATAAGTTGTTTATTCTTTTTTTATGACAGAGTAGTATTTTGTTATATGGCTATTATCAAATTTATTTTTCAATTTCCCATTAATCCATTTATATATTCTGAAACCATTGCAACACTATCTTGATTAATGTAGCATCATAACAAATCTGAAAATCAAGAGTGTTACTCACCAAATTCATGTTTTTCAAAGTTGTTTTGTTTATTGTAGATCCTTGAAGTTTTTATATTGATTTTTAGAGAAAGCTATCCATTTGTACAAAAAATAATATGCAGAGATTTTCTTGGGAAATATAATTGATCTAAAGATCAATTGAGGAAGAACTGACATCTTAATAATAGTAAGTCTTCTCATCCATGAACATGGTATAACTCTATTATTCATGTCTTTAATTTCTTTCAACATTATTTTGTTGCTTTCAGTGTATGAATCTTTCACATTCTTCTCATATTTACTCCTAAATATTTTGCACTTTATTGATATTATAAAATGTATTATTTTTATTATTTCAGTTTCCAACTCTTCATTGTTAATATATAGAAATACAGTTGATTTTTTTGTGTTGATACTGTATCATGTCACTTTGCTAAACTCACTGCCATTTTTTGTAGATTTCATCATTTTTATAGACTATTATGTCTGCAAATAAAGACAGGTTTATTTCTCTATTTCTAAAAATAAATGCTTT
Source organism: Galeopterus variegatus (assembly GCF_000696425.1). Taxonomy (NCBI): domain Eukaryota; kingdom Metazoa; phylum Chordata; class Mammalia; order Dermoptera; family Cynocephalidae; genus Galeopterus; species Galeopterus variegatus. The sequence goes on from NW_007736560.1 coordinate 26,273, forward strand.
TGATTTATTCTAGTTTATTTAACTAACTAGAAACTTGGATAAAATGGTGAAAAAAAGTGGTGAGAGAATACATTCTCATCTTTTTACTGATCTCAGAGAAAACACATTTAGTCTTTTAACATTATGATTTAGAGGTTTCTTATAGATTCCCTTTATTATCTAGACAGTGCATGTTGTGAGATATATCTTGGCATTACTATACCACTCTGGATTTCTTTTGATTAATTTTAACATGCTAAATCTTTTCCATCATTTTAGTTTTAACCAATTTGCATGTTTATTTTTCAAGGGTCTTCCTTTTTGGCAATCTGATAACCTCTGCTTTTGGATTGTGAATGTGCAGACCAGTTACTTTTAATGTAATTATTGATAAATGTAGGTGTCAGATTATCATTGTGCTATGCGTTTTCTATTTGTCTCATCATCTCTCTGTTTCTATTTTTTTTTTCTTTTTCAGATAAATTAAATAATTTTTGAGATTTTTTTCTTTATTTAGTAGCTATTTATCATTATTATTTTAGTGGTTTCTTTAGGATTTATAATATACTCACTCCGTAGACTACTTTCACATGATGTACCATTTCACATTTGATATAAAAACCTTACAATACTATACCTTCACTTTTTCCCTCCCAGACTTCATGCTATCGTTGTTATATATTTATCTTACACATACAGTAAAAGCCTCACAGTATAGTCTTTTTTGTTTCACTTTTCAATTTTCTTTCAAATCTTCCAGATTTAATAAAAAAGGAAAATATTGTTTATTTCCCATATTCCTGGTGCTGTTCACTCCTTTGAATAGATATTGATAACTGGTGTAATTCTCCCTGTTTCTGAAGGATTTTCTTTAACATTTCTTGTACAGTATGCCTACTTCTAATGAATTATTTTAATTATTATATATATGAAAAAATATTTCCATCCTCAGGTTGAAAAATATTTTGAGTGTATACAGAATTCTAAATGAAGAGTTTTTCTTTTTTTTTCTCACAGTATTTTAAAGATGTTGCTTCATTGTCTTCTCACTTAAAATCATTGCCAATGAGAAATGGTCTATCATCCTATATATATTTTTTTATTTCTCTCTACGTAACATGTATTTTCTCTGGATGCTTTAATAGTTTTCTATTTATCACTGGTTTTGAGAATTTGATTATATACCCTTTCTTGTATTTCTTTTCATGTTTCTTGTACTTAGAATTCATTGAGTTTCTTGAATCTGGGAATTTATAATTCTAATCAAATTTGGAAATTTTCTGTCATTATTTCATATATGTGTATGTATATATATATATATATATATATATATATACATACACATATATATTTCTTATATATACATATATATGTATATATAGTTTGTTTGTTTTGTTTTGTCCCTTCACTCTTTACTTCCCACTGGGAATTCCAATTATATATGTATTTAGCTTCATATGCTTATCAAAAAACTCACTGGTGCTCTTTTCATTTTCTGAAAGCCTAGTTTCTTGTTTTATTTTGGGTAGTTTCATTACTATGTCTTCAAGGACACTATTGTTTTTTCTGCAATTTCTGATCTATCATTAGTTTCATCTGGTGTAGTTTTCATCCAAGACATTGTACTTTGAAGTTTAAAGTCTAAAAATTTTATCTTTGTCCTGTTTATATCCACATGTCCCTAGTTAATTTTTTGAACATATTTACAACTTTTAAGAACTGCTATGAGGTTAATGATGCTGTCTCTTACAGTTTTGGTTCAGTTTTATTTTGCTAATTTTGCAATTTATCATGATTCATATTTTTCTACTTTGCTGCTTAGAAATCTTGGATCAGATGGCAGTCATTGTAAATTTTACCGTGTTTGGTGCTGACTTTTTGTGAATACATGAATTATTCTTGAATTTTTTTCTGGGCACAGTTATGTTACTCAGAAGCAGTTTGATCCTTTTGGGTTTTGCTTTCAAAATTTGTAAAGTGGAAACAAAGAAGTATTTATTTTTTATTACTGATTCAAGACCCATGCAAAACTTTACCTAATACTACGAATCATGAAATTTTCTCTATTCTGATTGGTAACAACAGGCACTATTCCCTATAATTCTCTCAGACAGTTCTTTTCAAAATCTTGAATAGTTTTATAAAACACATGTACCTGTCATTCTACTGAATACTGATCTGCTTAATATTTAAGGGGGCTCTCGACAGAGTTCTGGAGCTTTCTCTCTTGTAGCTTTCTTTATTCAGGCACTCTGCTATGTNAAACTTTACCTAATACTACGAATCATGAAATTTTCTCTATTCTGATTGGTAACAACAGGCACTATTCCCTATAATTCTCTCAGACAGTTCTTTTCAAAATCTTGAATAGTTTTATAAAACACATGTACCTGTCATTCTACTGAATACTGATCTGCTTAATATTTAAGGGGGCTCTCGACAGAGTTCTGGAGCTTTCTCTCTTGTAGCTTTCTTTATTCAGGCACTCTGCTATGTGAACTCTTGCAGACTCTGCCTCCCTAAACACTCAACTTTATTTCTTCAATCCTCGTTGGTTATCTTATTCATAACCAAGAAAGGTTTCTCCTTTCATGTATCAGTTCCTGGAATCGCTCTCAAGACAGTGAGCTGAGGCAATCATAAGGCTCACCTCATTTTATATATATATATAAAATCAGGAATTACTTTTCTTCCATGCCTGATGTCCAGTCTCTTGACAACTTTTTCTTTCTTTCTTTTTGTATTTCTTTTCTGTTCTTTCTCCCTTTCTCTCCTCTTCTTTCTTTCTCCCTTCTTTCTTGTTAATTGTTTCAGGTGAGAGGGTAAGTTCGGTACCTGTTATACTATCTCAGGAAGAAGCCAGAAGCAGAAGCTTAAGGCTTTTGCTGTTGTTTCATATTTTATTTTGACTTTGATAAAATAATTAATACACTATTTGGCCCAGGATTTTTAAAATTTTAACTCCTATTTTTAAAATTTCTAATTTTTAGAAAGATTCAATTGGCATATTCCTATTGCTAATAACAATTCACTGTTCTAACCTAAACCACTGCCAAGCAGAATTATACAATGTTTATAATACAAAATTGGCATGTCTTTTGAGAAAAAAAATGCAGAAATAAATGTTTATAAATCATTGATGGATCACTAAGTGCTAACTCCTAGTAATGTCTATAAACTTCTCTATTGAAATTGCACAGCAGTATATCAAAAGCAATGTGACTGAAAAAGTATAAATTATGTTTAAATGTTATTACAACTTCAAAGTTATTTTCAAAAATAGTAAGTTCAAAATTGGATCTCAGAGTTAAAAGTTCAGGATGTCTTTATATTCATAAATTCAAAAATATAAATTCCAAAAATAGTTTCTGTCCCAAAATCTTTTTAAAAAAAATTTTCTCTAAAGCTCTGATATGTGCAAATACAGTTGGTCCTCCTTATCCATAAGGGATTGGTTCCAAGACCTGTGGATAATAAAATCTGGGGATGCTAAAGACCCTGATATAAAATGGTGTAATATTTGCATATAACCTAGACACTTCCACCCTATA
>NW_007736560.1:30618-32550 GCF_000696425.1 Galeopterus variegatus
TAAAGACCCTGATATAAAATGGTGTAATATTTGCATATAACCTAGACACTTCCACCCTATACTTTAATTCATCTCTTGATTACTTATAATACCTATTACAATGTAAATGCTATGTAAAATAGTTGTTATCCGGTATTGTTTAGGGATTAATGGCAAGAAAAAAAAGGTCTGTACATGTTCAGTATGGTTGCAATATTCTTTCCCCAAATATTTTCAACCCATGATTGGTTGAATCCACAGATTTGGAGCCCACAAATACAGAGGGCCAACTGTACTGACCTAAAAAGACCTTTTGGAAATTTGAGTATAATTAGAATGTACTAAACGAACAAACAAATAAAACCAGGACATATATATTCATGTTGATAGAGATATAAACATGCAACTCTTAAAAAACGATAAAATAGTTGGATTCTTCTCTTCCCTTGTACTATAAATCATCCCAGTTTTCTGATTGCATAATCGAAATAGTTTTATCATATTTCAGTCAATATTAAATGCTAACTTAAATGAACAAATGTCTATCAATATCACTAAGAACAGAAGGTGGCAAGATGATCTAACAAAATAAAGTGTCACAAGCAAGTATGATAAGAAATTGAACTAAAATTTTCCAATGACCATCAGTTACCGTAATTGGGCTAAAACCACATAAAGAATGGAAAAGACTAAATATAGAATTAACCTCAACTGATTCCACTCATTGTTACTGTTGAAGATGCTCAGATCATTTTCAAAAAGCACCATTTCTGTGAAAGGATCTTCTGTCAATATGATCTGCCTCAGAGGTTTTCAAATCAGAGTTGATTTACCTTGGGATCCTAAAATCATAGCACATCATTCTCTCTGGTTAAGCTTACCCTTGTGTATCTTTCTTTAACATTTCTATTAATCTGTTTTCAGATCCTAGCCAGAAAAATCAGCAAAGGTGCTTAATATGAGATTTATTTAGTGCAACAAGATTTTTGCTTATATTTAAATTAAAAGATCTTCAAAATCCATCTTCAATTTTGCTCAGGTTTTCTATGTCTACATCAGATCTTTTCTTCCAAGATTTGAATAGCCTTAAATTAAATGCAAAAAGGTAAATTAATTATTATCTGATCTCAACCAATATGTAAATTCCAGAGTCNTAAATGCAAAAAGGTAAATTAATTATTATCTGATCTCAACCAATATGTAAATTCCAGAGTCTGTTTTCTACAACTACCACAAAAATACCTAAAATTATATTGGGTGCTACAATAAAATCAGTAGTGCGCTGTACTGGTCATTATTTTGAGATTCTGATTAAAATGTTGCATATTTTTATGTCCAGAAACTTTACTTATTAAATATATGCTACAGATCAGTTTTCTATAAATTTTATAATAGCTCTTGATCAAAATAACGTAATTTGACTTAACAGATAGTTGTCAGAATCATGTCATTTGTGGACACACAAATGATCTTTTGATGCTTGGAAAAACAAAACAACAAATGCAAATATCTGATCAATATCATATTCAATATTAGCCAAATGTTATTATAAGACAGGGAGGTTTCCTTTATTTTACTAAACAATTTAAAATAATACCTTAAAGAGGCTAATCATATAATGAATACAAAGTATTCATTAGAAATTTATAAGTGAAAAACAGACTATGATCCATCAACTAGCATGTATTCTTTTTGTTATAATTAAAAATTGTAATCACCATTTCATTTTACACTTATATTCATATCTTTTGCACTGATATTTCTTGGGGTTTGGATACCTTAAAATTCAACTTAATGTTTCCATTTCTTTTCCCTTTATGATCTTGTTAGTTTGCCTGAACCAAACTTGCTCAAAGAGTAGAGTACCTGGAAGTTGTGGAATTCTTGGTAGAACATCAAATAATACTGATGAATTCATCCTAAAATAAGTGAAAGAAGCTTTCTCCAAAGAAG
>NW_007736560.1:33264-34876 GCF_000696425.1 Galeopterus variegatus
TTCAGTAACTGCATGCTCTATTTTACAGATAAAATGAGGATCAAAACAGACACACTCATCTCTACTTGGTAATTTCAGTTAGAGACAAACAATAAATTCAACACAGATATTAATGCATGATTACAAGTTTCAATAAGAACCAGGAGGAAAAGGTAGAGAGAAGTTACTCTAAGAACACAAAACAAGGGGCATATAACTTTTTTCAGGGTATACAGCTTTCATTCAGGACATCCCAATGATGAATAGGAATGATCTTAGGAAATGTTGGTTGAAGGAAGAAGATCCACTATGCAAGGATAGGAAACAAGTTTGTGAGACCCAGATGCAATGAAAAATTATAGAGAAGGACATTGAGTCTGGAAGGCAGAAGGCAAATAGGTAAGTGAAAAGGCCTAGATAGCACAGGAAAAACAGATTCTTTGGAGACAGGTCACCTATAGTATAGACTCTGATCAGTAAGTGTCCATGGCATAGATTGTGATCAGGGAGTGGTGGAAATCCTTTGGGAGAAATAAAAAAGAGAGAGAGGGATGTGGAGAAATAGTTCAGCTTCTTTTTTTTTTTTTTTTTTTTTTTTCCTTTTTGNTTTTGGTTTAAATAATAGTAGACTGTGTAACACCCAGACCTAGAAAAAATTAGCAAAGAAAATGAAATTAAGTAAAATTGCCCCATTATACTTTTTTACTCTGAAACTTGGGGAGGGGTGGAAGATGAATATTATTTCATTTTAGTGCTTCTTAAAAACATAGTTTGAGAAACAGTTTCATAAAAAAAAATAGTCCCTTATTTTTAAATTTAGTTTTTCTCTTGACTAACTCAGGGTTGATTCTTTTTCATTTTATACAGGGGCTTGGTTCAGGACCCACGAACCTCTATGAGTAGTTCTCTTCCACTGACACGTCTCTATCAGCCATTCTGATCTTCAGAGGCAGATTTTTCTATCATAAAGCTCTGTTTTAGTCTCCAAATTATTTTTTTTATTTCTAGAGTATATATGCATGCCATTGATTAACTATAAAATGAAATGTACAGAATGAATCATAATTCAGAAAATAATTGAGTATTTTTTAACTTGGGCTAAGAATTCCTCCTCGATTGAGCCTAATTAAGTATCCTTTATCACCGTCATTTTAAGAAGTCTATTTAAACATTCAAAACAAACATAATTTCCACCAAGGGAATAAGAAAATTGTTTCTCCATAACCTTAAATGGAATTTCTTTAGTTTGTTTGTTTAAGCAGAGGGAAAGAAGTTTGGACAAAATGGCCTGTAAAATGGTGTCTGAAGTCAGACAGCAAAGATTAAATGTCTAGCTATACTAGTTACACCCTTTGATTCTGGACAAATTAATTACCCTTGCTATATCCCAGCCTTCCTTATCTATGTAATCTTGATACCAAAGGGATACATAATTGTACCAGGATCATAAGGTGTTATAAATTATAACCAAAACAATATGAATATTCAACTTGCTATCTGGCAAAAATCAAGTTCTTAATTAATGCCACTCAATATGATTTTGACAAATATTTATTAATTCAACAGTATTTATTCAGTAACTGCATGCTCTATTTTACAGATAAAATGAGGATCAAAACAGACACACTCATCT
>NW_007736560.1:35841-40195 GCF_000696425.1 Galeopterus variegatus
AGTGAGCGCTATGAGCGCACCGGTCATCCCTATATAGGATCCGAACCCGCGGTGGGAGCGCAGTGAGCCACGGGCTCGGCCCAGCTTCTAATTTTATAATTTTCATTGAGTTCAGTGGAGACCATGAGTTACAGGAGGCAAAGGTAATGAGAGATGGTGATATAGATAGCTGCCGCAGAACTCGAGATGAAAGAGTGTAGGAGCTTAGACTAGGTGCAGACAATGGAAATGGAGCGATATGAGACAGACACTGGGAAGATTTTCTAAGAAAAATGGCAGGGCGTGGTGGGATGTTGAAAATTATGAGAAAGAGGATGTTAATAAATATGATCCTGGATTTCAGGCTTGCACAACCTAATGCACGAAAAGCTATTCTCTGAGATAGAGAAGGAGGAAATTGACCAGGGAGATTATAAACTCAATTTTACACATGTTGTATTCAAACAGTCTCTATGACATCCACCAGAGAGATCAAGAAGGGATGTGGATGTGTAAGACTAGAGGTTGTGGGGGTGGGGAGAGTTCTAGGTTTAGAGATGCAAATCTGGAAATACAATTTATGGATGGTAACTGAAACCATAGAATCAGATGGCGATGCTCTGTAAAAATTTAGAATCTAAAACACCAAGCGGTTAGAATATGACATCTATTCTCCCACTCCCATCACTATAAACTGAAAGAATGTAATATTATTCTTTGGTTTCTTAATTTACTATGTCTATAATCTTGGACAAAAACGTCCACAACACACACATACAGTGATCTGAAGTTCCAGGAATTTATACACTTTCTAACTTAGGTTTGGACAGGTAACTAGAGAAATTAATGATTAAACGCATAGGTCAGCAACCTATTACTGTAAAAGTTAGTATTGTTAATGATACATTCATCAAGGTAGTAGAGTACTGAGATTTATTTAGGGTTGGATAGGATAGTTGGTGTTTAGCGTAGCAGGGTGGGAGAAGGGAAAGGCACGTTTCTGGCAGTATATCGGTTTACCTCTGTATTCCTGCTACCTTTCTGTGTCAATTTCATGATAATTTGACCTTCCCAGAATTCTGAGATTATAGGCAGTTTTCCACTAAATGTCTTCCATTTGCTGTTCTAACAACAGGTCTAATCAACCAGCTACTCATACTTGTCTAAAACAATGTCCCTAACTACTGTGAGACAAAATTAATAAAGAGAAGAACTAAAATCTGAATGAAGAAAGCATCAGAGAAGGGGCCAACTCTTGTTTTGCATGTGAAGATTAATTTAACATTGAAGTCATATTGATAAGACAAAATGTTAAATATTAAATCAGACATCATAGTTTGGTGATATAATAATGACCTAAGTGATAAAAATTATTATGCAGGGGTTATATAATTTATGTACCTACTGGTCATCGTAAACACTACGTTGCTTTCCTGGATATGTTGTCACAGAAAAAAAAATGTTAAATTCACATTGCTGAGAAGTTAAATTCATGTTACTGATTATTTTGCATAAAGTTCTGAAGTAAAATAAAATTTTCATTTACTATTTTACTTTGGAAATGTTGTTTCTTCTGGGCAATGAACCCTACTCTACTGTATACTAAAATATTGATATTGACTAATTGCTAAGTTAGTTTTCAATCAACCATGAACACAAAACCAATGCTCTATGAAAATTTAAGAACACACAAAATACATCAGATACTATCGGTGCTACCTGATTTGTCCAGTAAAAAATTGAGATTTATCCAAACCATTTAAGTATTAATACAAATTTAAAAATATAATTAGACTTGATTTTCAATAGTTTACATATGCTTATAAGACACCCTGATTCCGACAATAAATACAATTTTGATTGGCACTGTAGTTATTTTCAAAATTCTTATCACTTACAACTTTTATGAATAAAAATGATGAATTATATTCAAAAATAACGGATTTAAAATTAAATCTGATGGGTGTTTTATTTCTAACTGAGCTATTAGTTATCAGTTTTATGGTTTTTAATTTATTATAATTTCTTAAGTCAGTACTTCATTAGTATTTTCAAATTTTCCAACTTACATTAAGTCTTCGTAAATTACTGATGCAAATATGACTTCTTAAGAATGTATTTGTTATAAAGTAAACGTTTCAAAAAAAAATGAAACATTAATATTTCCAAGGTCAGATATTTTAAGCTGATCTGAAGATTTGAAAATGTATATGTAGAGAGAGAGAGTCTATTTTCTTCTGAGCTGAGTCTCAAATATATCAGTTTCAATATAATAGTAATTAGTAAACATTTAACCTCCTTAGTTTACTTATAGATTTATAAGTTATATTGCTAAATGTTTATGAATAACCCCTCAAAGAAGTAGTGTATTTACTCAAATAAAGGAGGTAAAAACCCAACACATTTTATTTTTAAAAGTCTAAAGTTATAGGTAAACAATAAATAAGTAAATTTAATAATTTTGTGGTGTTTATGATACCCAATGTTATAACCATTTTGCTAAAATATCTTAATTGAATAATAGGTAAACTGATTTTTTTATGGAAAAGACTTTGGCATACTTGAAAATAGCAAATTAAACTTCTCCCTCATTAAAACAATAATCTTACATTATATTAAATGTCAATAGAATTTTAGAATATGTCCAAGGCTTTTAAATTCAAATTAAAATCTATATAATCCATATAATTGAACGTTTTTAATATAATTTTTTGTATCCTTAACTTCACATTTGTCAATATTATCTAAAGAGCACCCATACATATCATTTTGTTTGATACATTTTTTGCTACTTTATAGGAAGTGGATTTAATCAACCAAAAGTTTAAAAAGTTGCTTCTGTTTCTAATTTGTTATTGAGAGGTAAAAATTGTACTAACATATTCATTATCATTTTCCAGTATTTCTTCTTCAATAATGTATTCTGATATCATATAAATCTAAATGCAAATCCTTTCACATCCTCATTATATGACAAAACTAGTAATGAAGTAATGATGTAGTGTAAAATGTTTCAATTCTCTAAAAATGTAAAACTCAGGAGTTTTATGTGTGTAAAGGTTTTTCTATGAGTCTTCAAACTAGTAGAACTCTATACAAAGAAGCATAATAGTAGAAATAATGCTGAGCCAACAAATCATGACATCTGAACTCAGAGGGGCTCAGTAACTGTTTAGTTCTGAGATTTATTCTAAACAAGGCAAAAGTGAACATGAAGTACTAGGACGAAAAGGGACGTTGGGACAGAGAACAAGATTGTATCATGGGGGTGGGGGGATATAAGATAACGTTGCTGTCCAGTGGCCTCATTTTGTCCACCTCATTGCTCCTGGAATACATATTCAAGCCACAGGGATCTTAATCCTGTGATAATATGCTACGTCAGTTACTAGGCCAGTATCTGAGATGCATTTTGATGGTGTGTAAAGCAAATCTCACCTCACATCAGATAGTGGGAAGACTGATACAATTTAATGACAGAAGACAACCATAACCTCAGAAGTATGAGAATCATTCCACTTGAAGATTTACCAAAATGCATGTTTTTTCAATTTGTGGTTACAACTCTAAAAACTTGCAAAAGGAAAAGTAATATGTATGAACCAATTGAAATTAATGAGCAAAGTTTTAATGAAATGCAACCCGGCTAATAAAAACTGGACTGGCATCTCTTAACCCAAATTTTCAACCTGAAACGTTTTAGACTTATTAACTCCAAGAGCACACGGGGGAGAGAAACGAGTGGAAATTGGAAGATGCTTGGACGCCCCGGGGGAATTTACTGTACCTGTGTCCACATCCGTCACCTGTTGCCTGGCTCGAGTTGGCCGGCTCCACTTTGAGCTCTTGCAGGACCAGTCCTTTTCCGTGTGGTCCAGGAAAGTCCATGCCTGGCACCACCTCCTCCTCTAGGGACTCCACGTAGAAGAGAGTTCTGGCCGGCTGCTGGGTGCCCTGGCCAGAAGTCCCTTGCTGCAGCCTCGTGGCAACTGGCAGCAGGGTGCCATTCAGCGGACTGAAGGAAGAGGAGGAAGAGGAAGGGGAGGACGTCGAAGAAGAGGAGGCAGAAGAGGAAGACTTCTTCCAGAAAGTGCTCACACTGCTCCTCTCTTGGCTTTTGAGCAGGCGGCTCTGGCTGGGTCCCCAGTGCTCGAAGCTGCCGCTGCCATCCTGTTGCAGGCAGCCCCCCCCCGCCGGGCCGCTGGGGGACGGCGACGGGTGGCTGAAGAGTTTCCAGCGGAGTCGCAGGATGTGCTTCACATCGAAGTCTTTTCGCCCAGAGCCCGACATGCTTAATTCAAGGAAGGCAAAGCGATCGCAGCTCGCGCGGGAGTAGACTGACCGGCAGGTGGGGGAGGCCGGAGGAGCCCGGGGG
>NW_007736560.1:40802-45709 GCF_000696425.1 Galeopterus variegatus
GGGGGGGCCGGGGGGGGGGGGCGGGCTGCGCGCCCGGCCGGGCGGAGACCCGAGCGCGGACGGCAAAGCCGTGCGGCTCAGCCGCGGTCAGGTGCGCAGGACCCGGGTGTGGGGGGGACCTCCGGCCGGGAGCAGAGGCGGGAGTGGGACGCCCAGGGCTGAGAATTCTGGATCTCCGCTCGGGGGACCCAGTGGTTATGGCGAGGAGGGACGACCCTGAGGCTGGAGATGCGCGAGGGAGGGAGGTCTGCGCGCTCCGAAGCCCGGGAGGCGGCCGCAGCTGGATAGACCTCACTGAGAGACACTCGTGGCGGAGCCTGAGTCGGGAAGGTGTCCGCGCTCCTGTCCTTGCAGCTTAGAGTTCAGTGCCTGGAGAGCGCAGACACAGAGAGAGAAAGAGCCCCAAGTCGCCAAGAAGCGCACCCCCAGCCTTCTTGCTGCACCTGCGCCCCTGTCTCCCCGGCCTCTTCGAGGATGCCCTTACAGCTTGCCGAGTATCTCTGAGAAAGTCAAATGTTTCCAATGCAATGCGAGAAGGGGCGGTTTTATAGAGTCAGTTTGCAAAGAGAAAAAATAAATATTCCAGAAAATATAGGAGGCAAAAAGAAAAGCCCGCCCGTGAAGCTGTCAAGGTCCTCACAGTACAATTTTCTTTCTGCCTCAGCGCCTCCTCCTCCCGCGTAAGTGACGCAGATGTGCACTGGGGCCTATACGGAGAGACGGAGGGAGGGAGGGAAGGCTTCAATCTTCTTTATGCAAGTGAGTCTGCTGCTCTTATTGTCCCCTTGCGTGGGTCCTGTCACCTTTTTTCACACTCCTTCCTGACTACATTACTGAGTAGCAATACATGGAAAGCAAACAGGCATTATGCTTTAGCACCAGTAAACACCAAATATGAATCATGGCAGTGTAAACTTAATAGGCTGCCGTCGGTTTGCAGGTTGCAGGTTAATGGCTTGAATTATTTAATAAACCGCATCCTTTAACCTTTAGCCTTATTTTCTCTGTAGTGAGACACAGAAGAAACAGGGATGCTGGGTCAAAATGTGATGATGACACTATCCTGACACTGACATTGTCATTCTGTTATTAATGCACCCAGGCAGTGCTTCACCCCAGGGGCCAGAGGCACAAGGTAGAAATTTGAAGATGGGCATCTGAACACAGGGGATGGGTTTTGCAGAACCAGTGTATTTGGTGTTTAGCCTGAGAATGAAAGCTCTTCTCAGTGTAAACCAAAAATGGAATAAAATTATAAAAGAGAATTGCAGGGCATAACCTTCTAGTACATAAATTATGGTATAAAATGCATAGAAGAGATTAGGCAGTAAATGAGTATAGCCAAATGCTATTCTCCTGTAAATAGGTGTTTGAGAAGGAAAGATGAAGATGTGTTTTTCCCTTCTACCTATATTTAGAAGGATGAGGATGTGATCTCTTTCTAGATATGATGGCTTGGGGTTTTTGTTTGTTTGTTTGTTTGTTTTTGTTTGTTCAGTTTTTTCCTTTAATGAGCCATTAAAATAGAACCCAGTAACCTTTGCTGAAGGCAAGGGGAACAGGGAAGCAGTGTTTCCCCTAACTCAACTAGGAATATGGTTGTTGTCTATTCATGAAATTCACAGCTTCAGCAATCCCCAACAGGGCATAGAAATCAAAGATTAAAGTGCAGTTATATTATTGTTCTATTACCCCATCTTTGAACAGTAAACTTAAACAGAAACCAAAGCTAAATTTGAAGTCCTTCTTAGAAAAAGTTGGACATTTTAATAAAACAAGAAATTAGGCGCACAAAAGCCCTACTTTCAGGGGAAGAAAAATCACTATTGTGCATTTTAAATATTGATTTATGCCACAACAGCTGGACTGCAATCCCCTGTGCCTTGCTTTTCTCTCAGTACTCAGTGTTAAAAAAACAAAAAAAACAAAAAGCCCTTTAAAGCAAACAATGGTGACAGATCATTTTTATCCAAGAACAGAATCAAGTAAGTATTTCCCTTAGGGAAGAAAACAGTGTATGAAATTACACATCACAAACAGGACAGAGAAAACTTTCCATCAGAGGTAATGTGGAAATTTGAGGTGAATATAATGAAATGATTTCTATAGAATGTGCTGCTTCATGAGTTTTCGACTTGATGTAATTTTGATTTATTTAAAATAAAGTAAAATAATGTATATAATGTATGTTGCATCTGTATTTTCTTCGTTAATATCTATCACCATCAAAAACTGTAATATTAAATTCATTTTGGTCGTTATTCTGAAATTCGATTCTACATTTACGTTTTCTTCTGCAATATTAATATTACTATTCCACAGTTTTTGCTTAATGGAACATGAATCAAAATTTTTAAGTCATATTTAGCAAAGGATGAGTAATGCCTATTTGTTAGTTGTTTAGCAATGTTTAGTATGTTTTAAAAGCTGTCACAACCTGTTATTAATTAAAAGTGGCTACCTTTCTATATTTATCACTTTGCATACAATATATAAATTAAAAATAATCACTTCTTGGGGAAGATATTTTCAAATAATCCATCTAAATTATCTGAATACATTCAGGATTTGGAAAATGAAGTGTGCATAAAATTATGTTAAAAGAAGTGACTGACAAGATTATTATATTATTTTCACTTTATTGTTACCATATTATTGTTAGGAGGGATGGAGGGAAGGAAGAGAAGGGAAAAAGGAAGAACAAAAAAATAGAAAGATGGAAAGAGGGAGGAAGGAAGGAAAGGAGGTAGGGAAGGAAGAAAAGAAATAATTTACTTGTATATCAGTACTTTACATATTAGACAAAACCTTTGAAAATATATACCTTATGAAATATTGCACTAATGAATTTATTTATCTACTAGTCAAAAAAAAAAAACAATTAATTGAGCACTTATACCAGGTCCAGTGCCAAGCAGTAGCAAATATGAAAAACTAGGTTCCTTGTAGCTTGCTGGAAGAGCTCACAAAGAAGGATTGTTTAACCAGCCATAATTTATAATTGACTTGTGAGTCAATTGAATTAAGATTTAAGATAACTAAGCTTATAGGAAATAGGACATTGACTTAATAAAGATCACTTTTAAGAATACTAACAGTCACATTACACTTTGTTTTAAAGACAAAACCAATTCGATTATTCTAACACCACTGCTGAATTAAATTGAACTGTCAGTTCAGTCAGTCAGGGTCTTCCAAACGACTATCCAAGTGGTTGCCATAGTTCCCTGACACAATCTGAGCAAAAAATAGTTAATCAGGAGACTGGAAATCTGGAGAATGCTCCAGTATTTACTATCATACACAAATATAAAACTCTTTATATAATCAGCAAATCTAACACGGCTGTTAAATATACCACATTACAGATCAAATATTTAAGCAATAAGCAAAGTTGTATTTAGATCCAAGCATTTTCTTGGCTGAAAACTTCTCACTTTTAGTAATCATTTTCTAAACAAACTAAATTAAATGTGCACTTACGCTGGAAGAGTGATTCGGATTCCCTTGAATCTTTTTGACAGCCCTCTACAAAGTCTGGAAAGTGGCTTCTACATATTAATATCATATTCATATTCAACAAAAGCAGTGGAATAGCTGATTGTGCTACAGTCAGAAAGTTCATGCCTTATGATGGCTCCTGTGTTTGTATGTCTTTGATGAATTTTAATGAAAGGTATCCCTATACATTAACAGAAAATATTTTAAATTTAGTGGATACCACTTAAAATAAGTGTACAGAATTCCGAATGTGTAACTCAAATGAAGATAGTTTTGTAATGGTATTTTTTTCCTTCAAATGATTGGAATGTAATACTGTACAGCACCAATGTTGTTATTCCTTCTATAATATCAAGGGCTCCTACCTCTTAAAACAAATAAATATAACCTGTTCATGGTCTAATTAATTTTGGTTACAGTATAGCTATACTTTAGTTTAGAAGAAATTAAGTGACTGCTTAATAAACATTTATAGGTGTTAATTAATCCTCGGGGCTATTTTAATTCACTCTACCTCTTTAGTTTATTTGACCTTTGATTCGGATCTGGCAATACTTGTGTGTACTTGAGAAATCCTCATGTAAATAGTTGAGATAATTGCATGAATGTATGAATTCAAAATGGCATTAAAAGAATGCATTATTATTAATGATGACCCAGGTTTTATGTATGTGTTTTTTTCTTTCCCAAAATTGTATGCCGGATATTGAAGGTGGTTTGTGAAAATTCATTATTTTGACTTGGTCTTGTCCAGTTGACCACATTGCTTAGGGAAGTAAGATACGATTGAAACCCTTATATCTTTTATGGAAATATTTATAAGGGAAAGAAACCAAGGCATAAATATAGATATATAGATATAGATTAATATATTCAATATAGATGTACATGCATTTAATATACAGATTGAGTGTCCCTAAACCAAAAATCGAAAATCTGAAATGCTCCAGAATCTGGAACTTTTTGCATGCCAGCCTGATGTTCAAAGGAAATGCTCTGTGGAGTCCTTCTGATTTTCGATTTTTGAATTAGGATGCTCAACCAATAGGTATAATGCAAATATTCCAAAATCCCCTCCCCCCCAAAAAAAAAATTTAAATCTGAAACATTTCTGATTGATCCCAAGCATTTTTTTTTTTCCTTTTTGTCTTTTTTTCGTGTCCGGCAACGGATCGCAACCCTCAGTGTCGTGCCCGTACTGGACCGGGACCGGCAACGGGATCGCAACCCTCGGTGCTGTGCCCGCACCTCGCTCAGCCAGTGAGCGGGAACCGGTCTGTATGTGGGATCTGAACCCTCAGCAGGAGCGCCGCCACGCTCGCAAGCGGCACACTGTAGCAGTGCGCCACCAGGCCGGCCTGATCCCAAGCATTTTTGATAAGGAATACTCAACCTGTATAAAATTA
>NW_007736560.1:46222-48355 GCF_000696425.1 Galeopterus variegatus
AGTGAGTGGGAACCGGTCTGTATGTGGGATCCGAACCCTCAGCAGGAGCGCCGCCACGCTCGCAAGCGGCACACTGGAGCAGTGCACCACCAGGCCGGCCTGATCCCAAGCATTTTTGATAAGGAATACTCAACCTGTATAAAATTATTTTTCAAGAATATTTTCTAGTGTATGAAACATTTGGGGTCATCATATTCCTATTTTCTATAACATTGGAACCTTTTAAAAAGAAAACTTCTTGACTAATACTTTTTATTTATAGAAGGTTAAATTTTTCCTAGTATAAAGAAAGTAATTTAATTATTTTGTATGTTGTACTTAAATTTGCCTATATCACTGTGAGGAAATGTGCATCCCCTGAAGCTTCAACTATTATAAATCAAAAGAAATTAGTAAGACTATAGTTTATAAAATACTGATTTGAAATTTATGAGAAACTTAACTTCGTGATATCCATGTAAAGGTGGATAAAACAACAGAAATTTAACACATTAAAATATTAGTTTCAACGTTGTTGCAATGATTTATTTTTCCTATTGAAGAGACCTGAATATGCCCTCTTCTTTTAAGCCAACCATGAATGAACTTTGTGGATATTTTATTTTTTTCCTGTCTCTTTTGGGACATAAACTTTTGAAAACTTTACAAGACTTTCTCACGTCAGATTCGTATGCTTCTTTTTCCATCTCAACACATCTGCCAAATCTTCATATCTGTGTTCACCCTCATTATTACCAGATCTTTCTAAAGTCTAGGACAAAAAAATCCATGGCCTAAAAAGCTAAGATCTGTTTTTCCTTAACACAATTCTGATTAGAGGTATAGTTGTGTAATGCTTCTTTTTCCAGAAGTTCATATGTAAGTAATATATGAAGTTATAACAGCGAAGAACAACATTTTATGCATACTCTGTTTTTAAAATAGTATAGTGTTTTAAAATTATTATTAGCATATTCATTATTACAAATCGTGATTTTTCTTTATGCCCTTTACGACCTGTCCCTCCCCAAAACCTCTCCTTCCCTCCTGCCCCATCTCTAGTAACCTTAAGTTTGTTCCCTCCTTCTGAAAGTTCAGTGAATTGTTGTGCTCTTGTCTCCTTCTCTCTCTCCTCTCTCTCTCTCTCTCTCTCCCTCCTTCCCTCCCCCCCATCCTTGTTTCTTAGTATCCATTTATAAGTGAGAACATGTAGTATTTCTCTTTCCTAGTTAGGCTTATTTCACATAACATAATTTTCTCCAGACTCATCCATGTTGCTGCAAATGGCAGAATTCCATTCATTTTTACAGCTGAGTAGTATTCCATTGTGTATATATATCACATTTTCTTTATCCAGTCATCTGTTGATGGACACAGGTTGGTTCCATATTTTGGCTGTTGTAAATAGAGCTGTGATGAACATGGGAGTGCAGAAATCCCTTTGACATCAAGTAAATGATATAGCCAAAGAATATCAAGGAGATTATTCTGAGAAATACAATTCCTTCTGAACATTGTTACTATAAGTGAATTGGCTTCCAATACCTATTTTAAAATCACAACTCAAGATATTTAATATATTTTCCTGACTCTTACTGCCAGTCAGGATGCCTTTGGTCCCTAGTGCAAAAGAACATTACTTGCCAACCCTGTGGGAAGCTAACCAACTGACCCCTTGCCTTGGTGTCTGTCTAATGCAATTACAATGATCTCCCTTTCCATGCTACTCTAGCTGTGAGCCATCAAGAAAGATGGAAATTCTCACTTTTTATAGAGCAGGAGAAATATGACATGGACTGCACACAGGACTATGGTAAAGCATAAAAAATATTAGAACAGATAAATCTGAAAATCTTAACACTACATACTCATATTGCTCCTGAAATTGTAGGCTATTTCAGTTTTAGTATATATGTCTAGGAAAAAAATTATAAATAAAGACGACATGGACAAAACAGATGATAAATTTGCAGATTATATTACATTTCTTAAATCCCTTCACACTAGGTAGATTCTGTAGAATATAGAATATTTTCTTTAACAGTTAAATACAGAAAAATTTATGTTACTATTTCTTCTTAAAAATGACCCAGGAATGGGCCGGCCCGGTGGCACACTGGATAGTGCGCCGCTTGGGAAGCGCGGCGGCGCTCC
>NW_007736560.1:49268-51946 GCF_000696425.1 Galeopterus variegatus
ATATCCTTGTATAATTTGTGTGAATGTACTCTGCTGAAATAGAAGAGAGACTTCTAGTATCCTCAAGATTGAGTTTTGTTTCTTGTGTGTGTGTGTGCTCACGTTAGTCTGTTTAGTGCTGCTACAACAGAATACTACGGACTAATTTATAAAGAACAGAAATTAATTCTTTCACAGTTGTGGATCTGGAAAATCCAAAATCAAGGCAGTAGAATTTTTTCTGGTGAGGGCCTTCTTGCTGGGTCTTCACATAGAGAAAGGTAGAAGAACAAGAGAGAAAACAAAGCTGTGTCTCCACACTGCAGAAGAACAGGAGAAAAAGAACCCACTCCCACAAGCCAGTTCTGTAGCATCATTAATCTATTCATGATGGTAGAGATCTCATGACATAAAGCCTCCCAAACAGTCCACTCCCCAACACTGTTGCATTGGGGATTAAGTTTTCAACAAAGAATTTAGGCAAACACATTCAGACCACAGCACTGTGTGTTGTTTTCAAGTCTCTCTGTGTGTGTGACATACACACACACACACACACACACACACACAGACGTAAACATATATTATATGTATATATGGAGAGAGATATGGAGAGAGATATACAGAGAGAACTTTATCAAAACAAAAAGGTTTCCTCTTGGGGGGCAATAATTTCTAGAAAAATGAAGATTATCTTACTAAACTAAGATGGTTCAGGAGGGCAGACAAAGTATCTTTTTAAATTTTGAATTCACAGGGCTTAACAGTGCCTGCAATGGCCTGAGCAATCAATAAACATACATATTTTTGAATGTATAATAATAAGCAATGGGGAAGGTTGAATAGCACTTCATAGTGAAGGAGAGGGCAATATTTAAACAAAAGTACTATAAAACTTTGTATCTGCAGTTGCTTATTGTAAGAACAAATAGAATTAATTATAAAACAGTGGTTTCTGGAATATTTGAGTACTCTCATTTATATTCTTAAAGGACTCTGAAACATTCAAGAAAAACTCAGCATATACTATGCATACTCATTTTAAGAAAAAGGCAATGCAATATACAATATATAGAGAGTTTTTTATTGTAAATGTTAAAAATATATTTTTAAAGTCTTCACATCTAAATTCATAAGCTTNCATGGACAAAACAGATGATAAATTTGCAGATTATATTACATTTCTTAAATCCCTTCACACTGGGTAGATTCTGTAGAATATAGAATATTTTCTTTAACAGTTAAATACAGAAAAATTTATGTTACTATTTCTTCTTAAAAATGACCCAGGAAACTAAGAAGAGGACTACCATTTTGTGACTAGACAATTATTTCATTAGGTAGACATTATAAAATATATTTTTAATATATTTTAATATATTAAAAAATAAAACTCCACTTGACAGTTATTATTTTTATTAACTCTCTTGGATATGACCCTGACAGCTATGTTTTTCCTCTTATTTTGAAATATTTAAAAATTCATGTACAAAAACTGAAGAAAATAATGATAAACTCATTATGGATAAAATTTTCCAATATCCTTGTATAATTTGTGTGAATGTACTCTGCTGAAATAGAAGAGAGACTTCTAGTATCNTTTTTTATTGTAAATGTTAAAAATATATTTTTAAAGTCTTCACATCTAAATTCATAAGCTTTAGTTACATTAAAAATTCGGTTTGTCCATCCATCATCCATCCTCTCATTTATTTAAACAATTTTTATTGAGCACTTGTTTTGTGGTAGGCTGTGTTCAAGGTGATGGAGATGTGGCAATAAAAAACAAAAAAGGAAAGAAAAAAAGGTACACATAAATCTGTGCCCTTGTTGACCTTATACTCTTGAGGTGAGGAATAGAAATTAAAATTCAACAAGTAAATAAGTTTATCCAGCGTTGAAGACACTGATAGAGATAAATTATGAAAGAAGTTTAGGAAGATTTGAAGGAATGTAGCTTGAGGTTTAATGTAAATAGTCTGAATGGTCAAGCTTCACTGTTAGGGTGGCTCTTCAGCAGCGTCCAGAAGGAAGTGAAAGCGTATACTGTTCACTGTCTGGGGCACTGCCCCAGACAAAGGGAAGAAAAAAACAAGGGCTTTGAGGCATGATATATTGTAGCATATTTGAGGGGTCAGACATACTAGAGCTGAATCAGCAAAAAGAAAAGAAACTGTTTGTAAGCTCAGGGAGAAAGCAGACACAAGATCACTTGAACTTTCCTGAAAATGCATGGATATTATTTTTTCTTCTGAATGACGTAGGAAACCATGGGACGATTTGGGACATTGAAGTGGTAGGACCTGACAACAGTTTCTAAGATCATTCTGGCAGCTGTGCTAAGAATAAACAGAAGAAAGCAAGGTAAGGAAAGGAAGAAGAGTTAGGACACTATGGAAATAAAAATCTAAGAGATGANAGTCCATGATCCTTTTCTTTTTTCTTTTTCCTTTTCTAGATGTTATGATCTATGTTTTAGATAGTCTTGTCCATATTTTACACTTCAAAGATAACCTGTTTCTTTTTTTCTCTTATCCTTCACCGATATAGTATGCTCACATAATCTAAGACATGCTCAAGTGTTATTGAGCTACTCCTACAAGATAAAATAATATATATTTTATCTTGCTTTATTAAAGACAATACAAAGTTACAGTTATGTAGGATGAGTAAGTCTAACATCTAATGTATAACCTGAA
>NW_007736560.1:53367-54856 GCF_000696425.1 Galeopterus variegatus
TTTTGTTCATAATTCTTATTTCTGAAGAGCATCAACTGTTGAAAACATATTTTGAAGCAACTACCATAATCTGAGGGTGATTTTAATTTAGAAAATTTTAGTCATGTTGGCAAGATAATATATATGGGTTATTTCCACATGAATGTATCCACTTTACCTTATTTTTCAAAACCTTCTCACCATGTTCCCTGATGTTACTATGCACATGTAATTATGTGTCAGATTACTTCAAAAAGTTCATGGAAATGAAAATAAAAGTAACATATGAATATTTTCATGAACTTTTTGGAGACCCTTCTGATGTGATTAATTTTACTAAGGACATACTACTGACTCATGTTGAATTTCACAACAGATGCTTTTAAGGGATAATTTCTGAAGAGTTCATGATTTGGACATTGAAGAAAAAGGATAAACTAATTAAATTAAAAAGTCAACTTTGTCATCATATTTTTCATTCATTCAATAAATGTTTACTGAACACCATCTAAATGTCAAGCACAGTGGCAAGTAATGAGGATACAAATATAAATGCACATAGCCCAGTAAGTAGATGGACCTGTAAGCAAAAAACTCTGAAATATTAAATACTAGAATAATTGATAATAAATAAGTTACAATATAAGAAATAATAATATTATTAATATAATACAGCTGTGTACAATATGACATGGGAGTAAAAATTGTTGATTGTAGATGGGAAAAACAGAATATGTAGCTAGAAATATTTTGCAGTTTTATAAAATATTTGCAAATTTGACTTACATAAAATTATTTAAATGACAACCTTTGTAAGGAATTAGGTAAATTATTTCTCCAAGTTGCCTATTAACTGGAAAATGGCATCACAGAGTGGAAATTGCACAGGCTTTGAAATCGAATCATGACCCAAATCCTCCTCTGTTACTCACTAGCTGTATAGCTTTAGGCAATTTACTTAGAGTTTTATCTTCCTTAGTAGATTTTTGTGTGGATCAAATAAAATAAAACCTGCTAGGCAACTAACACTATGTTGGTGCTTAAGTAAAGGTAGCTATTTATATTTATTTTGAAAATACTTCTATATTTAAATAACCTTCATATTGTTGTGGAAAAATATTGGAAATAAAGGTTCCAATAGTTATTATGCAAATTTCACAAGCATTTTCTAAAAAAAATACAAATTACTATACACTTGAATATTTGCACTAAGTGACTTCTGACTAATCACATCATTGCTTTTCTGATGATCTAGGAATTTTGTAAGTGAATAACAAAAATTGAAAATCAATCCTTTACATAATTTTATTTTAGGAGTAGTTGGTATACACAGTTGTCTGCATATTAGGTATATTCTAAAATCCTTTCAAGTAGAAGAAATGTATTAAAAATATTTGCTTCAGTTGAAAAATCACTTAAGTTAATTTTAGTCTCTCATGTGAGTTGGGAAAATAATGAGATGATAATGAATAAGTAAAGTAATATTGAAATTTCAAAAAAAAAAAAAAAA
>NW_007736560.1:55497-57062 GCF_000696425.1 Galeopterus variegatus
AACTGGGTACATGGAATTTACAGTTATTACGTACCAGATATGATGCATTATAAAGCCATTATTATGTTTTTATTTGTAGTAAAAATGTAGACAAATGAAAAAATAAGTGTGCTAGAGAAACTGTTGGTTTTGAGTAAGTGCTACATTGCATGGACATTTTTTTAAAAAATTAATTTTCTTTAAAGAAACAAATTTTCAGTAAATAAATTTTCTTCTACTTACTAATGTTGTTTGTATGAATATAGTAGACTATTAGAATAATTTACCTCATAAGCTAAATTTAAAATTTCTTCTAATTTTGCAAATTCCTGCCTGGGAAAACTAAATTAACACATCCAACAGAACAAGATTACCAGAATATCCACTCATTATTTCTGATCTACTGCAGCAAATCTATACTTCTAGTTGAGCATTGCAAGACCAGACTATGGATTTATGACATTCACAAAAATGTTTAGCCATACAGACCTAATTGAATCCACTGGGTATTTCAATAAATCAATCAATTAGTATTGGGAATTAGCTGAATACTCAGCCCTCTGCAGTGAAAGAAATAGGGACATATCTTGGTAGAAGACACAAACACACAAAAGAAAGATTTTAATTTATTACTAACCCACAAAATAAGATGTTTTTAAAACTCTCTAATTCCTATAATGTACACACAGCTTTTGCAGCTATTTTTCACAATTATTTTACATGCCTTTTTTTCCCAAATTTGCAAAAATGAAGCTTAAAGAGGCTGAATTAGCAATCACCCAGTTCTCCAGACTTCTAGTCAGCTCTACATGAGCTTATTTAACAAGTGAGAATTCTACAGATTACAGAGAGCTATATAATTTTAATTTTTGAATGCAATGTAACTCCTAAAGTTGCCTACTTCTTCTATATAAGATTATGTTTCATTGACCCATTTCAGAGCCTTCTTTCCTTTGTGGTGGGTAGTGATCTCTAATAAAGCTATACAATAAAGCAGTTACAACAGTGTGAACTCTTTCCTTTTCAGATGCATATCATGTGTATACATGCACGTGCATGAGCACACATGGAGTTTGAAGGATTCAAAATCACAGGGAATAATACAGTCAATGACATTAAAGTGAAAACAAATGGTTTGACTTCTTTTTCTTTTTGATAAAGAGTAGATCAAGTTATGTGGCAAATAACAGTTGTTAGGCATTAAAAAATTTAATTTCGGTACATTAAGTGAAGCCAAAGAAAAATCAGTAAAGAAAAGATGCATAAAGCAAATGTGTACTGCTGCTTTGACTGGCTTTTTCACTTAATATAATTTCTTCCAGACCCAGAAACAGAAATACTGCATATTCTCACTCATAACTGGCTGCTAGAAAGGAATGAAGGGAGAGAGGGAGGGAAGAAGGGAGGTAGGGAAGGAGGGAAGAAAGAAGGAATGAAGGAAAGAAAGAAAGAAAAGACAACAATACGTTAAACTTTCAGAAGGAGAGAACAAACCTAAAGATACGAGAGATAGGTGGGAGAGATAGGGGGTTAGGAAATCATAGATCTGGCAAAGGGCATAAAGAAATATCATGATTTGTAAGAAT
>NW_007736560.1:57552-58562 GCF_000696425.1 Galeopterus variegatus
CAACCAGACCTGGATTTGAGTTCCAGCTCTAGCACTTACTAACTTGTGTAAACCTGGCATCATTTCAAAGCCTCTCAGAGACTTTGTTTTCTAATTTATAAAATAGAAATTGTAATACTTCACAAGATTTTGGAGAAAAATAATTTTTTCATCATAAAGTCCAACATGTAGACGGTACGCAGCAAATATTAATCTTTGTCTTTCTACATTCTGTCTCTAAATTGAAATGGTTTGTGGTAAATGCACTACTATTTTATAAGTAAAT
The DNA here is from genome assembly GCF_000696425.1 of Galeopterus variegatus. NCBI lineage: Eukaryota > Metazoa > Chordata > Mammalia > Dermoptera > Cynocephalidae > Galeopterus > Galeopterus variegatus. The sequence goes on from NW_007736560.1 coordinate 57,818, forward strand.
TACGAAACTCTTAGATTTTACCTGATGCTGCAGATAGAAAATACTACTGCAGTTTAAATATTTGAATACTGCATTAATGCCCATAAGTTGTAACCTTTTGAAGTTGACTAATTTTTTAAAATCTTAAAACAACAAACTTATTTATTTAGAAAGCAAGAAACATGCAAATGGCAAGTGTAGAAATTTATCTGAACCAACATTTTCACTATAAAGAAAATTATTCTTCAACAATGATCCAAGTTCCCACATCTGAAGGTTAGGAAAAATATCACATTTTGCATTTTCTAGCACTCCTCGTACACAGCAAAATTATAAAAACATTCTGCTAGTTTTGTTTTACACACTGTCCCAGATATACACACACAATCTTTCCAAACCAATGTTAGATTGTCCCCCCCAAAAGAAAAAAATTCCAAAAAAATCATAAGCTTAAAATTGCACTAAAGCTTTGTAAAGAAAAAAATATATATGATAAATGTCTTATACAAATTTAGAACACTTAGGTGCTTGCCAAAAGGGGTTGATCATTGTTTATTTTCATTTTTATTCTCCTGCCTAGAGTCTTCTGATCTGTCACCTTCCAACCAGTCAGCTCGGATATAATTCCGAGAAGCCAACATCCTCGAAATGAAAGAAGTTGGAACGTAATGATGTTTCCAGTCTCTTCAAGCATGAGATCATTTCAAGTAATAACTTCATCAACAAGTTTTTGGTTGAAAATCCTTGACTCTTTTAGTGGTGACCA
>NW_007736560.1:59117-60286 GCF_000696425.1 Galeopterus variegatus
TCCTTATAAACCATCTTTACTGGTGTTCAGAGTGTCCAATTCTTCCACTTCTTTCCTTTCTTTTCTCTGCCTGAAGAAATCCTGAATGTGAGCTATCACCGGGACCTGCTTGATATCTTGCCTCTGGAATCAGGACGGGGTCATCATCACTGTCATCTGTGTCCTGGAGATCAGAGTCCCTGGCTGATGTTTCCTCATGAGCTGAAGGCCTGATGGCTTTTTTGGAATTAGACTCAGGATTGGTGTTATTTTGATTGGTAGCACTCTCAGTGCTAGTGTGATCTGAAGTTTCTGGTTCCTTGCCTTTTTTACTCAGACTAGATTCTTCTGGAAACCCACAAGGGTTATTAAGGTTGAGGTCAGCTCTTTTTCCTGAGTTGAAATTCAATGGCTCAGCTGCAAACTTTCCTGATTGTGCTATATCTGTATGGTTCTCAACTGATGAACTTTCTCAACTGATGAACAGATGAACTTTCCTGATTTTCGTCACATCCTCTGATGATTCTTCAGGAGCTTTTGTCCTCTTCTGGTGGCTGCATTGAGATATGTGGGAGCAAAGATTCCTCCTGACCTTCAGATTTACAATGGCTTCCATTTACTTTAGAACATGAGGCTATATTGATCCAGACTGATGATGTGTATGGTGTCCAGATGTCTCAAAAAACTGCCTTTCTTCAGTGTCTGGAGAATATAGCCAAAAAGTAGAATGAGGTCTTTCTGCAGAAGATGATGTCAATTGAATCTCACCTGATAATGTAGAGGATGTAGAAGGTTAAAGAGGTTGTTCAGCCAGAGTATCTACTTCCACTGCACTTTCACCCACTTCCACATCAGAACTTGATGGGCCATAGAAAGAATTGAAACATCTGACTGACTTGTTTCACCTCTGGGTGGAGAACTTCCTCATCCTCTATTGCTTTGTGCATCTTAACTTGCTTTTTCAAACCACCTTGATAACATATCAGACGATCTGCACTAATGACGCATTGAAACCTGAATCTCTTTCTCCTTCGCTCGCAGGCCTTGTACTGAGTCCAGCATCTGACTAATCACCACGAAGTCTGAAACACTTAACCGGAGGTTATTGTAACTGCTCTCTTCTGCAGAAAGAATTTTAAATTCTTCTGCTATATCATCTTTCAAGTCATATATATATATATATATATATA
>NW_007736560.1:61323-61738 GCF_000696425.1 Galeopterus variegatus
TTGGAATTAAATATGACTCCATCTTCAAAGCAGAATATAATCTGCTTATAACTTGCCCATGGTGAGAATTTTGCACTAAATATATTTGCTCGGTGCCCTGAAAAAATTATTGTCAAAATCCGAGAGACAGAAATTTAATTTTTAGATATTTCTTCATTTTTTGGTGGGGAGATTGTTTTAGTCCATTTTGTTTTGCTGTAACAGAAATAACTGAAACTGGGTAATTTATAAGGAAAAGACGTTTATTTGACTTATGATTCTGGGACAGTTGCATCTGGCACAAGTCTCAGGCTGCTTCTACTCATGGTGGAAAATGGCAGGCAGCTGGGTACAAGCAGATCACATGGCAAGAGAAAGCAAGAGAGAGAGAAGGTGCCAGGGTCTTTTTAAGCAACGAGCTCTCACGGGAACTAAT
>NW_007736560.1:62045-63522 GCF_000696425.1 Galeopterus variegatus
CATGACTCAATCAGTTTCCAACACTGCCACATTGGAGATCAAATTTCCAATGAGTTTTGGAAGGGACAACACATACAAGCTCCATCAGAGGTTTATTAATTTGAAGTAATTTTTTCTTCTTTTTCTCCTTTAAAAACTATTTTTAGCTTTCTCTGTATCTCAGATATAGTCACATGGCAATCACTTGGCTGCTTGTGTCTTTCTGCCATAAGGATTACTAATTACTAACTTGATATCATCCGAGTCAGATAAAATATATTCTCCAGTATCATTCCAACTGATTGTATTAACACATCCATCATGCATGTATTAGTCCATTTCTGTTGCTTATAACAGAATACTGAAACTGAGTAATTTATGAAAAAATAGAATTTATCTCTTAAAGTTTTGAAAATGTATCTCCCGGGGGGAGGGGGGGGTGCATTTAGTGAGGACTTTTTTCAGGGTGGGAAGTCTACACAGAGCCCCCTGGTGACCAGGGTATCACTTGGTGAGAATCAGCAAGAGAGAATAAGAAAGAAAGAGAGCTAAACCTCTGACTTGCTCTCCTCATAAAGCCATCAGAAACATGCCCATGACCACCCATTATACCATGAACTCATTACTCCATGAATATATCAATCCATCCACTATGGTAGGGTCCAAGGGTCTAATCACCTCTTAAAAGGATCCCCATTTCAAAATACCAAAACTGAATTCCCCACACTTTTAACACTGTTAAAACTGAGATTAACTTTCCAATACAGAAACTTTTGAGGGATACATCTGACCCATAGCAACGCACATCTAGGGTTGCCTTAGGTATTAATCTTTGGACAAATTATCTTTTTCCTAGGTAGCTACTCCACAGCCTGAAAGGGTCCTCCAGCCTAAGGAACCTTTCACATCCCAGAGTATGGGTGGATAGGAGCCACCCAGAGAAATAGTTCTGCCAGAGCCAGGGTAGAAGGGAAGATGATTGTGTCAGGGAGGGGAGGAAGAAGAGACACCCAGATCAACACAGCACCAGCATCTTTGAACACCTGGGCCTAGAGGGCACAGTGAAAAAAGTTGGCGGTTGGGGGGTGGTGGGGGGTGGTGGTCTTCTCCCTGGAATCTCGGCTGCTTCTGGTGAGCCAAAGATCTCCAAATACTCTCTTCAGACCACTCCAAACATCCACAGATCAGCAACAGCCTCCTGAAGCAGACTTTAAGGAATAATTATGTACTTCAACATAAATTATTGGATGGCAACTTCCGATTATTACATTGATTGATCAGTGGTGAATGTCACAATATTTTTGTTATCAAAATCCTTGTTTATCATCCATAGTCATCAGAGTGAATCTTGAGAGTGTTTCTTTCTAAAGAATATTCGAAGTTTCACTTACTACTGAAAATATTACCAATTTTTAGGGTAGAAGCACCGCTATGTACCTGTTGTATGGCCTGGGGATAAAAATCACCTTGTGAAGGCAGTGACCAGATGATGAAGACT
>NW_007736560.1:64655-66863 GCF_000696425.1 Galeopterus variegatus
AAGATGTAGGCTTTTTGAAAATAAGATTTTTTTAAATGAAATACAAACAATTAAATTTATTTTAGTTTAATTTGTAAGTAATAGATTTAGAGTCATAATGTTAAATCCAGTGAAAATCATTTTTTATTCAATTTCGTATGCCATTTTCGCTCATATTATTTGCTTAGCTTTAAAAGAAGGTATAAATAACATATTTTTTCCTGTATTATTTTCTGCTTTTGTGTTTTAGCAAGTAACCACCATTTCCCAAAGAAGCATTGGTGGAGGTGGTTCTCAGCTCTTCCCTTTCCAAGACATTAAATAATTAATAATGTTTCCTGTTTCATATTTTTGTCAAATCTTGCTCTAGATGCTTTAGTGGAGCTTCCATCCTAGTGGGAAAAACAAACTAGCAGACAAATAGGTAAAAAATGTCATGAGGATTTAATTATTATGTAGAAAAATGAAGCAAACAAAGAACTAGTGCATGCCGAGGGGGCTGCAACAGTTATGTTAGATGATATGGTTAGAGAAAGTCACTCTGATACAGTGACATTTACGGAGAAGCCTGAATAAAGAGGTGGGAGGGTACAAAGGAGTTTTGCAGTAACCAGGGCAATAGTCACGGAGGCATAAGGCAAGCAAGTGGAAAGGCTTTGAGGTCTGTGTTTGGCATGTTAGGGCAGTAATAAATGGGAGGGAAAAATAATTAAATGGATGAACCAATTAACTGTGATTCCTACCGATAGAAAATCTCAGCAGCTCTCAGTCCCTTCATTTTTTATTATTCCTGTTTCCCCTGTGGAATGTGCCTCTCCACAAGCCTTGCCATCGACATCAGTCTGTGTGTTATTATTTATTTTTTTTACCATTATCATGCTAAAGATATATAGCTGTCACCTACCTTCCTATATTAATGGTTGTCTAGCATTAGACTAAATCTCCTTTAGGTTCTTGTTCTGCCTTTAACATCCAATGTGATATATGTGTGTGTGTGTGTGTATGTGTGTATATGTGTATATGTACATATATGTATATATATATGTATATATATGTATGTGTACACACATACACACACACTCATACACATACACAAGGGTACTTCAAAAAGTTCATGGAAAGATTAATATTATTTTTAATTCTATTTTCCATGAACTTTTGAAGCACTCTCATATATATGTGTGTGTGTGTGTATGTATATATGCATATACACCCACACAATATATGTATGTACTTATATACACACACACACATATTTATACAGATTCACATATAAACATATTTTTCATTTGCATATCTGATACCTATTTCATTACCTTTGAAAGTTTTTTAAATTTCATCATTATACTCTGCAGTTTAATATTTTTCCACAATGTATCTATTGAATTTTTAAAAAATTATTATTGCATTAATTCTACTTTAACTCAGTGGCATGTTCTCAAGATACGAATTTTTCTTCAGCTCTTTTTTCTCACCTATATTCTATTTCCTTCACTTATATAATCAATTAGACAAAACTATAAATTATGGAATCTTTGTTCACTACCAAACCTTTAGGGTATATCTGTCAAATTACCCTCCTTTTCTCAAAGTTTCTTTTCTACCTCATTACCTTTGTATCCTCTGCTTTTCTGCCAGTTTAAAGCACATGCAAAAATAGATAGAATAGTGCAATAAGGTCTCATGTACCCTTAAACCCAACTTCATTGTCATTTCATGGGTAACCTTTTAAAATCTCTACTTCTATCCACGTCACCCACCTACTCTACCACGGATGATTTTGAAGCAAATCTCAGATCTTATATTATTTAATGAATGAATATATTAATATACATGTAACAAATTCGGGCTCTTTCTTTTAAAACGTCAACACAGTACCATTATCAAATAAAATAACATTAATGCCATAGTATCACTAAATATCCAATGAGTACTCATATTTCCCCATACAATTTATATGTATCCAGGTTTTTTTGTTTGTTTGAATTGGCACTCAAGTAAGATCCATTCTATATTAGGGTTTATTTATTTATTTTTACTTGGTTATGAATATTCACGAGTTACAAAGCTGATTGTCACCCCTGTAAAGGTCAGATCCATACTGTCAACATGCCCAGTACCACAAGTTGTGATTATACCCCATGTCCCCCACATAATTATCCCCATCTGCCCTCCCCATCCTCATTTCCCCCACTCCACTTTGTATCCCTAGGTATGTTCTCTCCCTCT
>NW_007736560.1:67387-83587 GCF_000696425.1 Galeopterus variegatus
CTCTCCCTCTGCAAGTCCAATGCACCACTGTGGTCTTTCTTTCCTTCCTTCTTTCTCTCTAGCTCCCACTTATGAGTGAGCACATGCAGTATTTATCCCTCTGTGCTTTATTTCACTCAACGTAAGTTTCCCCAAGCTCATCCATGTTGTCACAAATGGAAGTATTTCATTATTTTTTACAGCGGAGCAGTACTCCATGGTGTAGATATGCCACAGTTTTAAATGTTGCTGCTCATATTTCAAATTCCTACAACTCACTAACAAACAAGTTGGACATTAGTTTTAGTTATTTTTTTCCCCCTCCTGTTTCCATAAATACTTGTTTTAATTTTGGTGAGTTTGGGGGTTTGTTTTGTTTTAGATAGTGTTGATTTTTCTGAAATGTTTTGTAATGTTTGATTGTCTGCTCATCTTTGGTGTAAGAATCTCTGCTTGTCTCTCTGTCAGTCAATTGCAGATATTGATTTCAGGGAAACCACCACTGATGCATAATTGGCTGGTGTGTGCTATTTTTTACGGTGTGCAAGTAACCTATTTTCTTATTGCCAGGTTTCCACATTCCTCCTGGACTTTACTGATAACCTGGAATACTTGCACTGCCTCTTCTACTCCCAAACCCCACCATCAGGAGGGGCTTTGAAGACAGAGAGGAGGTACAAATATGTCTGCTTTCCTTAGCTGAGGACAGTGGTGTAAAGCAAAGCAGAAGAAGTCAAATCATCTGGTGCTACTAATGCAGGTTTGTAATTAATCATCCCAACAATTACCTAAAGGACCTCCCGAGTTTTATTTTACCTTTTGTATTGGTGCTTGGAGCATGCCTAGAAGGATCCCCATCTCCACAACCATACAATCTTAGAAGTGTTAAGATTTTGTTTTCTCTAGCCATTATAAGTTCATCATCTTTCTACCTCTTTAGAATTTCCAAAGTTAATTTCCTGTTCATGATACTTTGTTACCTCAGTAATACATACTCATACATAAATACAAAGACATGCATACTTTATAAATAAATATATGCAGAGATAGTGTTCCATGACTCTCTCAAAAGGAAGACGAGGCACATATATTCCCTCTAATATCATGGTATTCATGGTAAAACAAAATTGGGCAGAGTGACTAATGTGACGTATAGATTCAATACACGGCCCATTTATTTCTGATAATAAATTAGGTTAAGTCTCTCTCTCTCTCTTTCTCCCTATAATGTATATATTTATTTATATAAGGATTTACTTACAATTTTGGATCTTAAACTTTCACTCCTTTCCTTTCTCTGTCTGTATTTCTGTTTTTCTCTGTCTGAGAAAACATAAGATCCAAAGCTGTACATAAATTCAAACTGTATAATAGTTTAAAAGCTTATCTCCTTTTTTGTGTCACTTAATTTTTTATATCAATTAAATATGCCTCAACCCTTAAAATAGTTATGACTTAATGAGATGAAAATTGTTCAATGTAGGAAATCTGGATCTTATTAACTTTTTCATTTCAGTAAGAGTATTGCTAGCTGTTCTTTCATAATGAGGTCAAAACTAAACTTTTAATATGAAGGTTTCCAAACATGGTAAGATGTTGATATCTTTTAATACAGTTTTAATTATTAAATATCATGGACAAGGGTATCAATAATTATGCCTATAAATAATTGAAATAAATTAACAATATTCTAGAAATAAAGTAATATATGGCCGTATACTAATGTTAATATTAATGATTGTTATTTCTATAATTATTCATTTTATAAAGGCATATTTCAAAAGCATTGGGAATAATATTAGAAACCAGATGAAAAGAGGAAGCCTTGATGTTACCTTGCCCGAACACAACCTTGCACCAAATATCTGAAAGCCTGTCATATGAAAATGAATATATTTCCTGCCTTACCTCAAAGAGCATAGTTAAAATTTTGTGGAGGTTGTTAGAGAGTGCAGACTTCAATTTATTAATAATAGAAACTTATCAAAAAAGAGATAATATCAATATTTTATAGTCTATTAAGAAAACACTTTTTAGAAAATTAAGTAGTGAGTTGCAGTTTTTAGAATTACCCAAGCGTAGGTTAAATTTTCACCTGTGTACATTATTGTAGGTAGATTTCTTGGAGGTATTATAGATAGAATCACATTCTTAAGATGTGTGGTAAGTGGGTGAGCTAGCTGTCCTCACTACACTTTCATGCTTTAAGACACTTTAATTTCATGATGTTATATTTATGATGTTATTAAATTATGTACAATTTATGCTAGAGACAAGTCAGTATCCAAAACGGTTTATAGAAGATTTAAATACATTTTAAAAACATGCTTTTATGATACTTTTGTTTATATCATCTTACAAATTAGTCATTTAAAACTTGACTTACTTGACAGTTTTTTTATTTCACTAGATAGATCCACTAATGGCTGTGTTGCCTGTTCTAATGGTCATTAAGTGAAAATGGGCATGTGGAATAACACAGCTGGGGTCCACTTTTTAGCTGTTGGATATCATCTACGTGATGTTCATACCCACTGTTCTCTCCGAAGATTAGTGCTCCATAACTGTTTTTTACAATGTAATTCATTGTCTTATTTCTCTTAATTCTATTGAAGAAATAAAAAGACTTAATCTGTGTTTATACTGAGAAGGAAAGGGCAGGTGGTTGTGGTGGGGAGTAGAGACATCTTACTTAAGAAGTAGAATTAAGATGTGTAGGTCCATTGAATCTGTACTTACTTGAGTTTAAAAATAAAATAGCTAGAATCCTACTAGTAAATTTAAAAGTTCAGAGTTATTGATTCAGATGTAAATTTATCTCAAAAGGCTAACATGTATACAATATAACAAGTATTAAACAATTGGTATATTGTTTTGAGGAATGTAAAAGTTTACTCTTGGGAGTATTTTTTTATCACTAAAATATTGAGTTGTTTTTCTCCTCAATGTCTTAAAGCCCTCAATATTGCTATATTTCTTTATATGAAATATAAAAAATATAGCATCTGTATATGAAATATGGTTTAAAATATTAGACTTGCCCTTCAAAAAACAGTTCTTAAACATTTTTAGATTTTTTTCTTATCAATCAGTATATTATGTTTTAGAAAACCAGATGAATCAGATATGATAAAAATATTATTATATATTATAGTCATTTAAAATGACTTTTTTCAACATAGAAGCTTGGTTGAATAATTGGTATATTAATACATTTTAAAATGGTATCTCACTTAGATTATAAATTGTCAAATTAAAAATAATTTTGTTGCTTGTACTTTTCTGTGTGCGTGTGTGTGTGTGTGTGTGTGTGTGTGTGTGTTACACTTTCACTAATCCAAGCATCTTGCCAAAATTATTTTTTTGGTTCTTGGACTTGGACACACTCAGATTTTTCTTTCTAATACCATTTCCTCTATGCACTTACACCCAAGATGTATCTTGCCCATCTTTTACCTAGTACAAAATTATGACATATAATTTATTTAATTAATTGAACTTAACTTTTTAATTTCTTTACGTGAGAGAATCTATTACTATATATAATCTTGTATATGTTCTAAAGATGTTTGCTGTCTAATGTAAATTTAGAATGTTCTCAATTTATTTAATTAATTGAACTTAACTTTTTAATTTCTTTACCTGAGAGAATCTATTATTATATATAATCTTGTATATGTTCTAAAGATGTTTGCTGTCTAATGTAAATTTAGAATGTTCTTATAAACAGAATAATTTTAACCAGATATCCTGATTGGCAAAATGTTTCCTAAGTATCTCCTTAATGTCTTTCCTTCAACTTTCTCTCCTCTTTAATCATGGAACATCCCGATCAGTGACAATATGCCTAGAAGGATGTTTGTATAGAAAGTTGAAGTGCTGAGAAAAAGTGAATAAGAATCAAGCTGGGAACAAAGTAAGAATATTGAAATGTTGTTTTCAGAGATAATGGTAAGGTGGAGGAACACTAAGGCTTTCTAGATATCTTTAAATTAAAAAAAAAAAAAAAGATGCAGTGTATCAACTACACCTTAGTAAACTCTAGCCCAGTAATCAAGAGGGTATTGAATGGGGATATTTATAATAGGCTAACACATGAGTTTGGTGTATACATGGACCATGGACCTTTCCCCCAACATACTTGAAGATATCTAAGCTTCCCTGAGTACCCAGATGCCGTCTTGTGAAGAAAGTGTTTTGAGTTAAGGTCAGATATCATTGTCTCATTGAAATAGTCTATGATCAACACAGGTTATGTCCCATCACCTTGCTGCATACTTTCATACCTCCCTCTAAATTTCCTTCATAACACTTTTCTTCCTCCTTCATAACACTTTTGCAGTATGTAATTATACATGTATAAACTTATTTATTTAGTTTTATTTCTTCTACCTTCCTTTTTCTGTAAACTCAAGGCAAGCTGGAACCTGCCTATTTGTTTCACTATGCTATACCTTATTCCAAGCAAAGTATTAAACATGATAGGCACCAAAATATCTGCTAAATCAGTGTGTGGATGTAAAAATGAATGCATATGTAAATACAGATACACTAGTCTAAACATGTTTGCATGGCACATACCTATATGATGTGCAAAAAGTTAAGAAGTAGAATCATTATTGATCATTGACAGAAAAAATGTCTGGTAATACTTTAGTTTTACAGATATTTAGATAACATTTATGTTAAAATTGTGTGAATTAGTTTACTTTAATAATGCATTTAAAATACTTGGGCACGTAATTATTAATTATAAGTGTATTTTCATCTTTAAAAAATATAGCTCATTGGGATAGACAGTTTATACTACATCTTGAGGGAAACTTAGTTATATTAATATAATATGAACACTAAATTGTGGGACAGAGAATTCTACTCTTATTTTTTGGTCTTTATTTTAGATATTGTATTAAAGAATTCAATAATAAACATTTGACAGTAAAACCTTCTCATTGTATATATGTGTGAATTAATCAAAGCAAGCTGTGTGTTTCTTATTGGCTTAACAAAAGCTTATTTCTTGTTTGTGCAAAGCACAATGTTGAGGTTCCTGGAAGCTTTCTCCTAAATGTGACTCTGTGACCCAAGTGGATTTCGTTGTGTGGAATCCACATATTCAAAGTGTGGCCTCTAAAATCGCCATAGCCAGGGTCGAGGCTGGATTCAGTTATTTGGCTATTAATCCATTGACCTGAACTCCATCACCGAGGTATGCCTTACTTCCAAAGAGCTTGGAAAGGCGGATTAGGGATGGACCAGAAAGAGGAAAAAGCAATATGTATCATAATATTTAAGTATTGGATTTTAGTAATGAAAATTTGTTGTAGGCTAAATTGCTTTCCCCAAAAAGATACACTGAAGTTGTAATCCTCAGTACCTTTGAATGGTACATATTTGGAAGTAGGGTCTTTGCAGATGTAATCCACTTAAGGTGAGGTCATAATGAACTAGGTGGGTCCTAATCCAATATGACTGATATCCTTATAAGAAGAGAAAACAGAGACCCAGGGAGGAGAAAGCCATGTAAAATACAGAGACACAGAGGAAATCTGCAGATGTATTCTGGAATTATGCTGCTACAAGCCTGGATCTACCAGTAGCTAGAAGAGGCAGGAAGATACTCCCACAGAGGTTTAGGAAGGAGTACGGCCTTTCTAACACATTAAATTCTGGACTTCTGGCCTCCCCAACAGTGAGATAATAAATTTATGTGGAATTTATGTTGTTTTAAGCCACCCATTTTATAGTACTTTGTTATGGCAGTCCATGGAACTAATAGAAATTGTTAAATAGAAGGGGAGAACAAAGTATAAAGTTAATCATATCCTTTTGAAAGTAAAATAAGTTGGGATAAGAGGTGAAGTCATTATATTCATTAGACTCATGATAAATCTAGTTGATTTTTTTGCTGTTTTTGATTTTTATAGAACATCATCACCACATTTTCTTTTCCTCTTTTTTCTTTTTTTTTAAATTTTATTTTGTCGATATACAATGAGGTTGATTATTGTGGCCCATTACCGAAACCCCCCTCCCAGTCAGGCACAGAGAGAGAAATACCACATGTTCTCACTTATTGGTGAGAGAGTCAGGCACAGAGAGAGAAATACCACATGTTCTCACTTATTGGTGAGAGAGTCAGGCACAGAGAGAGAAATACCACATGTTCTCACTTATTGGTGAGAGAGTCAGGCACAGAGAGAGAAATACCACATGTTCTCACTTATTGGTGAGAGAGTCAGGCACAGAGAGAGAAATACCACATGTTCTCACTTATTGGTGAGAGAGTCAGGCACAGAGAGAGAAATACCACATGTTCTCACTTATTGGTGAGAGAGTCAGGCACAGAGAGAGAAATACCACATGTTCTCACTTATTGGTGAGAGAGTCAGGCACAGAGAGAGAAATACCACATGTTCTCACTTATTGGTGAGAGGAGGCTGCACCATTTTGCAGTCCCACCAACAATGTATGAGAGTTCCTTTTTCTCCACATCTTTGCCAGCATTTATCATTCAGAGTCTTTTGGATTTTAACCATCCTAACTGGGGTGTAATGGTATCTCAGTGTAGTTTGATTTGCATTTCCCGGATGCTGAGTGATATTGAGCATTTTTTCATATGTCTGTTGGCCATTTGTATATCTTCCTTAGAGAATTGCCTACTTAGCTCTTTTGCCCATTTTTTTATTGGGTTGCTTGTTTTTTTCTTGTAAAGTTGTTTAAGTTCCTTGTATATTCTGGATATTAATCCTTTGTCGGATGTATAATTTGCAAATATTTTCTCCCACTCTGTTGGTTGTCTTTTAGCTCTGTTAATTGTTTCTTTTGCTGTGCAGAAGCTTTTTAGTTTGATATAATCCCATTTGTTTATTTTTCCTTTGGTTGCCCATGCTTTTGGGGTTGTATTCATGAAGTCTGTGTCCAGCCCTATTTGCTGAAGGGTTTCTCCTATGTTTTCTTTAATAAGTTTTATTGTTTCAGAGTGTATATTTAAATCTTTAATCCATTTTGAGTTGATTTTAGTATATGGTGAGAGGTATGGGTCTAGTTTCAATCTCCTGCAAATGGATAACCAGTTATCCCAGCACCCTTTGCTGAAGAGAGAGTCCCGACCCCAGTGAATAGACTTGATGCCTTTGTCGAAGATCAAATGGCAGTAAGTGCGTGGGTTAATTTCTGGGTGCTATATTCTATTCCATTGATCAGTGTCTCTGTTTTTATACCAGTACCATGCTGTTTTGGTTATTATAGCTTTGTAGTATAGTTTAAAGCTCCAGACCTATTTCCTGAAGTGTCTCTATTGTTTCAGGGTGTATATTTAATTCTTTAATCCATTTTGAGTTGACTTTAGTATATGGTGAAAGGTATGGGTCTAGTTTCATTCTCCTGCATGTTGATATCCAGTTCTCCCAGCACCATTTGCTAAAGAGGCAGACTCTTCCCCAGTGAATAGGCTTGGTGCCTTTGTCATAGATCAGATGGCCGTAGGTGTGTGGGTTGATTTCTGGATTCTCTATTCTATTCCATTGATCAGTGTGTCTGTTTTTATGCCAGTACCATACTGTTTTGATTATTATAGCTTTGAGCTAAGCACTAGTATTATTGCCAGTTGGTGATATGAACTTAATAACAAAACAAAATATTTGAATGGAGCAACAGGTGAATATCATGTCACTATAGGTCATCCACACTATTAAATTATGTCTAAGTTGTAAAACACAGAAGACATATTTAGGGGCCAAAGGAGAAACTGAAAATTCAGAGAGCCCTTAGGGGTAAGAATTCCTCTGTAGTCACCCATTTTATCCTTCTTACTATTATTAGAGCAACTTCCTGTTTTACCTCACAGAAAAGATTTATCTCTAGTAGTGTTCCCTTCTCTTGCCTAAAATTCAATGTCTCCCAATCTAATCTTTGTTTACCCTCCACTAATCATCTTAATTTATATCCTAAATATTTAAATAATATTCCTCAATTTTACATATTGTTTAAGTGAATGCACTAATTTTTCTTTTGTAATTTTTCTTTGTACTCAACTTCTTCTAAAATTCCGTATTTGCTGAACGTATTTTAATAACAAAGTTTCATTCACCAAAGCATTGCAGTCTCATTTCTTTACAAACTATGTAATATCTTCCATTTAGGAAACCAGTGATCTTCAAAACCCATTACTACTGTTTAATATTTGTTCTGCTTGATATACTCCAAAATACTTTAGTTAAAATATTATTTTCTCTCACCTTTCACAAAGTAAAAGTAATCCTATGCAAAAGCTTTTCTTTCGTTCAAGCTGAGCAACGTATGGAACACTTATGTCTCAGCACCATAGGAAACATCTTATTTGCAGCCCTGAATGCTGCACAGTTTGGTACAGAATTGTACGAAATTGGACACATATCACCTGATGGCCAGTAGTCTGCCTTCATAGAAAGGATCACTGTGGAGCAGAACACCATGCACTGGTTACCAGTGCCGGAGAAGGACTCCATCTGCAGTGAAGGATAGCAAAGATAATCAAAATGTTAGCTACAAAGAATAGAATTCCAAACAGTTCTACTCAGAGCAACTCAGTATGGGAGTTGCCAAGAAAAACACAAAACAGACATCACATGGAAAAATGTTTTTCCTCAGAGAAGAGATAGAGCAAGATTAGCTCCAATGGTGTGTCTTAGGCCACCATGGCTAGTGGTCTCACCTGGAAGACAAAATAAGGGGAATTGGCTCACAGAACAGGATGATGCCCTTCCCCCATGAAGTTCAAGAACAAAATATGGGTATATAACTGAAGGCCATTGATGCATATGCTTAAGCAGAACAAAAAAGAGGTATGCATTGAGACAAACAGGAAAAGATAGCACACAATGTGATTGGGCCAGCATAGGCTGTGTGGACTCTTTCTCTTGGGAAGGAAGTGTTCCAGGGCCCAAGATCCATTCATATGTCCACTCATATGTAATGAGCAGGGTGGGAAAATTGCTTGGTCAAGACTGTTTTTTCACACAATCATAAACTAGGGTTCTGAGCTGGGGCTGCAGGTCCACATAATCCACTTCTGCCTAATTTTCTTTCTTTTGCCTGACTTTTCCTATCCATTCATATGTAATGAGCAGGGTGGGAAAATTGCTTGGTCAAGACTGTTTTTTCACACAATCATAAACTAGAGTTCTGAGCAGGGGCTGCAGGTCCACATAATCCACTTCTGCCTAATTTTCTTTCTTTTGCCTGACTTTTCCTTTATTCTCATATTGCATAATCCAGATACATAATACATAAGTTAATACTTTAGTGAGGTCACTAAAGCCCTGAGGGAAGAACTTGATCCTCCTCTTCTGAGCTCCTGTATGATACTGTCCATCCCCATGGCTTAATGTGTCATCTTAATTGTGAAAATGCCTGGATCTCTATTTCCAATGTCAATTTCTTCCCTGACTATGGGCTCATGCTTTCATTTCCTCCTGGGAAGTTTTGAGGACATTTCTAATTTACTAGGGTCAATATTATACTTTCTTTATTTTACATCCCTTGTCCTTAATAACATTTTTATCTGCACTTCTATGTACAAATTATGAGATAGTTAGCCCAGGACAGAATCATCTTAGCCACTCTCTTGGGTGCCTTACTATTAAGATTCTTTTGCCTCTTATTTTTCTATCATAGGTTTCTATCACAGTGACTACCCAGATAAATAATGCAGGACATAAAATTGAATCAATCATTTGAAAAGCCAAACAAAGCAGACTATCACTGGTAAATAGATGATTCTCAAATATGGTAGTGCAGACTTTTAAAATAAAACCTTTAGACAAATGAATTTAACAGAATTTATTTGAGCAAAAAACAATCCATGAATTGGGTAGCACTTAGAACAAGAAGAGGTTAAGAGAGCTCTGTCCAGCAGTGTAAGCAGTGGGCTTTTATAGGAGAACAAGAAAGCAAATTTGAGAAATCACTTGATTGGCTACAACTAGGCATCAGTCTTCTTTGGGCATGGTGCGATGACACATTTGCCTTGTTTGGGATGGTCTGATAAGTTGGCTGCTTGTGTTTGACTTAAGCTTGGCTGCTTCTGATTTAACAGGCCTGGCTATTTGTTACAAAAAAATATACTTCTATGTTAGATTTGGTTTGGTCACATACTAATTTAGGTTGCAGTTTGTTAGATAGGAACTCAAAGTATAGAGATAGCCTCAGGCTAATGGCCCTTGTTTGTTTAATTTACCAAGACAAAAAAGTCTTCCAAGACACAGATAAACATTTAAAAAATTCTTTACATGTATAATTTCATCACAGCACATCCAAACCTCAACCCATTATTTCTTTCTACTTTATAGTTAATAAATACAATGAGTACAGTATTAAGTATAATTATTTCACTTACTAGTATTCACTTAACAGAATTCATTCCACTCATTTGCCCAAGTGAATCCTTAATAGTCATTCCAGTTGTTACCTAATCCTTTTGAATTTAAGAAATCATCAAGATCGCTGAGAGCATACCCATACCGACCTAGATCTCCTTTCTTTAGTTTCATGGATGAGGGAGAGATAAAGTTTTTTTGTTTTTTGTTTTTTCCAAGCCACAATTATTTTTGGTTCTTCTTTCACTTCCAACCAAACTTAATCCTAGTTAATACGTTTTTAAATATAATTAACAAAAAAGTATATTATTAAATTAAAAATAATGAAATAATTGAAATAATTATTTCAATTTACAACAATGTAAAAATATAAGTTTTTTAGTGAGAAGGACAGAACTACTTAAAAATTTAGAACCACAGGACTATTTGACTAGATTTTATTCAGTTTAAGACTAGAATGTTCAATATCATGAAAGATTTCAGTGTTTAGTTGTGATGTTGGCCAGAAGTAGGATGCCTATGGACATACCATTATTGTCAAAAAATGCATAATAAATGAGAGAGATCTTCTAATCTGAAAATTCATTGTCAATCATGCAAAGTTTCTTGTAGGTAGAAGATTTCATCAAGGAAGATTAAAGTTTTTCCAAGTTCAGGATATGTAGAATATTTCCTAGATAATGTCCAATAAGCTTCAGTGTAAATAAAACAGTAATGCTAAATGCTCACTGGTTGATTTCTTCAAAAATCTGATTAAAAAATTCTGTAATTCAGTGGCATCTCACCTCAATACAATTAAAAGGTTAATTTTAAGTACTTCTCTTAATATTAATTATGTATCTCCAAGGTCAGGTGCCACATAATGAGTAGATTTTGCATCAAAAGCAACAGTGTATCTGATGGATTTTGGACTTGACTGACGTCATTGTGCACACAATAAGCACTACATAGCCGCTGGCTTCGTCTTCCACTCCAGCACCAAGCCCCTCCCCCCTTCCCTTTACAAGAAGCCTCCTGACTTAAACTTGATGGATTTTGGACTTGACTGACGTCATTGTGCACACAATAAGCACTACATAGCCGCTGGCTTCGTCTTCCACTGCAGCACCAAGCCCCTCCCCCCTTCCCTTTACAAGAAGCCTCCTGACTTAAACAGAAACCCTTTTGCTTCTTCAAGGGTGCAATTCTCTACCCCGGATCCTCATTAGCAAAATACCCCTCCTTGACGGTATCAGCCAGCCCTTGGCCCCCTATATAAGCTCTACCATCCCCACATCTGGTGCTGTCCTCCACTTTGGGCACAGCCTGGTAGATTCTTTTCCTTTAATAAAGCTTGAATGGTATCTGGCATCTTGGCTCACTTTCTTTCAGTATATATGTGAAATGACTTTTATTGGTTCAGTTGATCCCATTATATTATTTCTACTCCGGGCTGTTGTTTGCTATGAAGTTATTGAAATATTTTTAAAGATTTTCTTCATTCATATGGGTCTTTCTACTTTGGCAGAGCTAAATAGACTTTGTTATTTATCTTATATCTGATAAACTGGAAAAGATTAGGTGAAGAGACATGATCAGAATTTGTCTGCAGTAAACTGTTTTGACTTTGTGTTATCCTAAGTTACATTTTTCTAAACATATCTCTAATTCCAAAATGAATAACTACTTCATCAATAATATTGCTTTTTTGGTTTCTGATTGTTTTGAAGAAGGTTTAAAAGGGACACTGAGAATTATCTCAACAGCTGTGACAGTTGCAATTATACGTTACAAATTAAGTGCCTTAACAGTTGCAATGGCTCAGTGTCTTTCCCTTTCTTTCCCTGTTATGCTACGTATTATTGTTCAGGACTATTGGAATCTTCCACTTTTCTTTAACAGTATATTAAACAATGCAGTTACTTGTTGTGTAAGTGATATTTCAGATTAGATGGCTTTGATCTAGAATATGTGACCAAAATCAAATAAAGACAAGTAACCAAAAAAGCTCATTTTCATTACCACACCATTACCTAAATTTTAAAATTGTAAAATTTTTTTGTCATATTTGTACAGTTTCTTTTTTCATTTGAAGCAGGAAATTTTAAAATTAAAATATATTTACATGGTGTTATTTTTGTTTTAAAATCTTGGTCTTATAAACCTATTTAATGATATTTATTCATTCAGAAAATATTTATTGAGTCCTTAGATATACAAAGGACTCTAGGCTTGATGGACTGTACATGTAAATCCAATAGTTTCTAAGGCAAGTTCTCTGGTCGTATGCTCCTCTCTGGGTACATCATTTATCTCTCCTACAGATTAATTTTGTTTTTCTACACATATACTGGGAAATGGCTCTATATCATTTTCCTGACTTAATACCACCTAACATCTAACGCTGTTTTAATAATCCTAAATTCAAATTATTTGAAAGAAAGGACAAAAGATCTTGAAAGATCCTAGCTTACTCTATGAACTGGTCTCCCTGGGCCGGGTTTCTACTTTAGGTCAAATGAACTGCGGTCAGTAGAGGCAAGGCTGTCTACTATGGACATGATTATTGGGGCCCACTCTTTTTCTTGTGGGGAGTTAGTTATTAGAGTAGATAAACAGAGTCTCATTCTTGCCGTAGATGAGCCATTTGATGTTGGTGGAAAGTTGTACAATTAAAGAGATCCATTAGTCTAAACCACAAAAGATATATTTTATTAGTATATTAAGCAATGAGTTCAAAGCTTTATTAATCCTCCTAATGCACTATATCCTCTTGCTCTAGATCCTCAAGTCTGCCTTAGCTTTTATATCGTACTTCTATGTGATTTAGAAAAAATACAATCACTCCTCATGTTTTTTTCTGCCATCTATTAGAAGACTGTTATAGTAAATACCTTATTTTTTTAGAGAACACATTTTATTGTGATCTCTGGGAAATNTTTTTACTTGAATGACATTTGGTGTAATAAAAGTGCTAATAACTGCAAATTATTTTAATCTTTCAATTATAATTTTGAAATATTATTATTTTTATGTGTATGGAACTTATTCTTTACAGAATGTAAAGGGGATTTAATACTCTCTGAGATTAAGAAAAATTGTATTGCCTTAACCAATCTGAAAATATAATTTGAATTGGGAGGTTTCAGGAGTTCACTGTCAGGAGGTGATATTTAAGCTGAGACAAAAAGACCTTGGAGTTAAGTCTTGTGGAAAATGTATTATTTTAATGAAGAACACTAGTTATTAAAGATTACTTATGCAATATTAAAGATAGAATGTTCCGGGTGACAACTGAGTGAAACTACCAGCAGGGTTGATTCCTCCGAATATATTTTAGCAGGCAAAGAATATGGGCATTTGTTTGTGTGTTTATCATATATATGTGTGTATGAGAGAGAAATCTAAACAAAACATTTTGATTTGTAAGTTTGTTAATTTGGAGTTGTGAGACCACAGGCCATTTGCCTACACTTTCCTTTCTAAGGTTTTTAACATGTAATTTGCATTTAAAATTATGAATCATTTATCTTAAAAGGGGCAGAGAGTGTTATAATTTTCTATAATGTTGAATTAGTTTATGTTGAATATACTTGTCCCTCAGGAAGGATCTGGAAGATTTTCTTTGTGAAGTCCTCATTAGGGTTGTGTTTTAGTTATAGCATAATAAGATGTTTGTATTATTCTGTATGAGTTAACCTGCAAAGTGTGCTCTCAAACCTTGCTTGTATTTTCATGGCTTTATATTTGCACTTTGTGCTTATCACCATTAGACAATGCTATTGACTAGATAGCATAGATCTTAGAAGAGGTTCTTTACACTCTGAACCAGATTCTCTGGCCAATTTCTAATTATTTAATTTTTTTTTAAAGAAACCATGAATAGATACTAGAATGCAATATAAATTAATGAAAGTTTGTGGCATTTTCAAGTATGTACACAATTTTCATTGTACTGCTTTAATTCCTTTTAAGATAGTTAACCAATTTAATAATAAGTCATTGAAAAAAGTTTGCTCCTGAAACACTAGATTCTCTTTTCCTATTTGCATACTTCTTTTTTAATGTTCTTTGATTTAATCTAAATTTTCCAAAATGTTTTTCTCCTTTACTCTCCCACCTTCCCTCAACCACCCCACCCCCCTTCTGTAATGTTTGCTGCTCTGAGGTATCACCCAGAGGATTTTACATATTGGTCTTGATATTCTCCTTCCAAATTTGAAGCATCAGTAATAAAAATGAAAAAAACTTAGACACTGAATTTATTTCAATTAGTTCATAATTACAAATTCATTTATTTTATCCCTTCTAGTGTTCTGTGCTTAAACCAAATGAAAATTAAGATTTCCTTTTTTTTTTTTTTTTTAACAAGCATGCTATTCGTACATGCTTCCTGCAAATTCAAATTAGTTTCGTTGATAAGTGAGGCTGATTCTCTTTCTCTCAGGTCCAAGGTGTGTATATGCTTCATCATAGAGAGCTTGGGTTGAGGTTTGGGTACCTTTGTATCTGTCTTCTAGACACATGTAGATTTGTTATTGTACCAAATCGGCATGATATTATACAATTCTGGGATTCTATGAAGACTTTTTTGCAGAAATTATTTTTAAGTCCTTGATCTCTCTAAAACAATGTCTATGTATTGGAAGATTTTCAATTAAATTTGGGAATGATGAAATTAGTTACTTTGCATAAAGTGTGTGGATATGGATACTCAATAGCTATATTCAAAAATATATAGCAATGATATACTGGTCTTATTCCCAAATTCTGTGGTTTTGTGTACAACCAATTGGGATATAAATTAAAATATTAGGTCATTTGAGTCTATGCCTCCACTGGCTTTTATAAGGAAATACAATTGACGAAAAATGGTGTTGTGAAGATAAATTGGGACTATTAAAGTCAAGAACACAATACAGTACCTGGCACAAAATAAGAACTTAGTTAATATTAGCGTTTGGTATTTGTATTTTTCTTATTACCCAGAAATATTTCTCTGTGTGGTTTATTTATCCCTTTCACTTTTTCCCATCCTCTTGTCCAAGTGGCTTATCATGTATTCACTGATGCTTAGTAAGTACAATTTCCTCCTGGTTAAATTCTCAGTGAATATATTTTATTTCATGTGAATTGGTCACCTGGTAATTTATTCTCTTTGTGAGTCACTTAATGGCTCTGAATATCATTACTTTTTTTTTTAACTTCTATTTAATCTAAGATTTGTATTTTGTATTCTAGTAACCTAGTCAAATAATCAGTTGTCTTGTTTTTTTTTTTTTTTTTCTGAGTAGAGTGCAAGATATCTATTTATTTTTAGACCCAACAATCTTGCATAGAGTCCAATATGTAATTGTTTTTTCATGAGCAATTGTTGAATTAAACCAATGCTTATAGTATGTATACAATTAGACTCTTTTTTATTGTGGAGTTTTAAGGATTTTTTGCATATTTTTGATAATTGTCCTTTTATATGTCTTTTGCAAACATTTTCTTGTAAGACATGGCTTATCTTTTTATTCTTTTGATAATATCTTCTGCAGAGCAGAAATTTTTAGTTTTAATAGGATCAAGCTTATCAGTTCTGTCTTTAATGGATTGTTTCTCCGATGTGTCTAAAAAGTCATCACAAAACCCAAGGTCACCTAGATTTTCTCCTATGTTGTCTTCCAGGAGTTTAATAGTTTTACCTTTTACATTTTGAGTTATTTTTTGTGAAGGGTGTAGTACTGCTTTGTTTTTTGGCTAGATACATTTTAAAGAAAAAATTATATGTGTCCAATCTAATTTATTTTTATGTCAAAGTGTCATCCGTGTCTTGTCAAAAAAAAAGTCATAGACATGACTTATTTTGATATTTGTAAGATGTGTTTATGTAGTCTGA
>NW_007736560.1:84218-87156 GCF_000696425.1 Galeopterus variegatus
AAAAAAAAAGTCATAGACATGACTTATTTTGATATTTGTAAGATGTGTTTATGTAGTCTGAAATATTTTAAATGATTTTCTACATAGAATTGAATGTGTTCTTTGGCAAATAGGATTGATTATGTTGTATGTCTTTTTTTGGATGTTTCTAAAAGCTACAAATGGATTCCAAAAAAGTGAAAATCAGTAGGCCAAAATAATGGAGGAGATACTAACTCCTGATTTCCAAAAGAGACTTCTGTCCTAGAAAAGAATAGTGTTCAATATTTTAAAAATAAATATGAGCACACTAATTAAATTTCAAATGAAATAAAATTTTTAAAAATTCCACAGTATAAATTGAAATAATTGTGACTAATTGAAGCTTTCCATTTATTTTTCTAGTTCTATATGTGGGTGAAGTGTGAAGTATCTTAAATCTCTTGGAACATGTAATTTGCCCCCATTTACCAAAATTTTTAAAAATTCCACAGTATAAATTGAAATAATTGTGACTAATTGAAGCTTTCCATTTTTTTTTCTAGTTCTATATGTGGGTGAAGTGTGAAGTATCTTAAATCTCTTGGAACATGTAATTTGCCCCCATTTACCAGCTTAGCTGTTCATGTAATGATATAGATAGAGCATAGGTTACATTCCCCAGCCTTTTCTTCTCTACCAATTCAGTATCAAATCTTGTGAGTGAACAAAATTGAGCCTGATGACTTTTTAATCAGGAGAAAAGATGCTGTTGTATACATAGTGCCCAATTATATGAATAAAATAGAATCATTTACTCATTTATTCTTCCTTATGTTTCAAAAATAAAGATGACACTGATCCTACTTTTAAATATTGAAATCTACTATGTTTCAGTGTAATGAATAATTATTTTTCTGCTTTTCTTTTTCTCTGTTAAACATATTTTCTATTTTGTTTTATAATTTAAAATTCTATGATTAAGAATTTTGTAAGCTAAATTTGATATTTTAAGAGAATCTTCTGGACAAATATTTTCAGTTTCCAGCAAGAATTTGTAGCTATTTTTATTACTGAAGAAAACATGTAAAAAAATATGATTTTCTAAGGTGCCAGTATATTTCATTCTACTAATAGAAAAAACAATTTCTATGAGAGCCCCCCTCCCAAAGATACATTCTACTAGAAAAAAGGGATTTCATGTTAACATAGAAATATCTTCAAGTAAATAATACCAGGTACTTATATGCTCTGTACAGGAAATTGGGGATGTGTAGAAAATTTATTGAAAGATAAAAATAAAACTTACCTTTGATTGTACCAAAGAAGTAAATCTGTTTATGAGGCTTCAGACACATTCATCATGCTTTAAATTTTGCACAGCTTGAATTTTTAAGATGTTTTAAAATTTATTGTTTATAATTTAACTAAAAAAATACTTTAGGCTTAAATAGAACTGATTTTGGTGAAGATTATCATAGAGTACAGTTCTAGATTTTCTGTATCAGAACTAACACAAGTTGGAATAACTCCTCTGAAACTTGTTTTTAATAGGCACACAATGTAAAATGTAAATATTCATCTCAACCAATAATAGAATAAAAAAGAAATGCATTTTTAGATGCTTTTTGTCAAAAATGTGAAAATTTTTCGCAGTTTCTTATTTCAAAGTAGAGTTAGTTCACTTAAAGTTGATGACAGTGTGTGAATATTACAGTACAATTTCATATTAATTGTTTTGTAATTTTTTCTTTCTAATGGTAGCTGAAGATTTCCCTTCTAAATGCTGTATTGGGAATGAGAAAGACTCAAATTGGAGTGTCAATTTAATAAATTTACCCTTCACAGTCTAAAAATAAAAACAACAATAAAATTAAAAGCATAGATTATAAAGACGGCTCAGTGCAGAATTTGTAGCAAATATTATTTTATTATATTTTATATAAAAATATTTATATAGATGTGATAACATTAAATTATGTATATATCTTGAATCTTTGCATTAAGTGCAGTTTAGAGAAATTGTCAATCATTAAGTTACATTTAGTAAGACATTGATATTAATTACTTAATTTTAAACATGAACATTAAAATTAATGGAGCAGGATCACAAAATAAATTGTTTCCTGGAATCTTTCTTTTTTACACACAATAAGACGATAGTTATAAGAATACTGATTTATAATATTATCATAAATATAGAATAACAGCCACAAGATATTCACTTACAATAAATATTTATTGAATACCACAGCTATCATGATCTATAATGGATTAGCCACAGGTAATCTGGAAAAGCATCAGCATGCCATGGGGGAAAAGTTACAACTTGTTAGTGCTAAAACTAGGGGACATTATATAACTAAAATTTGGCATACAGAGAATTATTAGCCATTCCAATTAAAACAAGCACTGTGGGTATTAGTGAGGGTTGAGGCATACATTAGAGTCAAAACAAAACAAATGAACAAAAACTTACTTTTTTTTCCTTTAGGAGAATATTGCTTACATTAATTTTAAAAAGTCAAAGAAAGGAAGGAAGGAAGGAAATGAGAAAGAAAGAAACCATCTCCCTAGTATAAAATCCCAGAATTGTGCAGAGTTTCTTACCCAGTCGCAGGCAGCCTTCTATGGCTTCTGTAGGGTCACCCGAGGTCTTCCCTTAAACATATATGATGTGAAGGGAGAAGAATGAATGCTTCCTGCAGTCAGCAAAGCTCCCAAGTAAAAGGAAAGCTGAAAGATCAGAGCCATTCTTGCTGGGCTTCTTATCTTAAACTCACCTTCAATAAAGTCTATCCTTTTCATGAGTGAAGGAGGTGACAGAGAGGGACCAGGACTACAGTGATAATGGATGGCCCTCCTCAAGAAAGATAATATTGAGTGGAGATTAAGTGTTTCCTGTAATAACTTGTCTATTCAGGGAGGCAGGATAGTGTGGATTGTAAAAGGAAAGACAGTGATGAGCTTGGGTTTGAAC
>NW_007736560.1:88519-102473 GCF_000696425.1 Galeopterus variegatus
TGTTAACTATAGGCACTACGCTGAATAGCAGATCTCCAGGAATTACCCACCTTTCATAATTAAAACTTTACATCCATTGAACAATTCTCTATGTCACCTTCTGTCCAACCCATGGCAATCACCATTCCATCATCTGCTACCCTGAGTTCAACTATTTTAAATATCTTATCTAAGTAGAATCATACAGTATTTGTCCTTCTACGACTGACTTATTTTACTTAGGATAATGTCCTTTAGGTTCACTTATTGTTGCTGCAAATTGGGCTACATATTCATTCAAAGAATTTGAACATAAAGAGAAGAGTGGAGTAAGGGCACAAGAAAGAGCTTGATCAAATGATGGGGAGGGATGGTTGCAAATATGTGTGGAAAATTACGAGGAGTTCAAGTCGATTGCTACGTAAGTGGGAACACAAAATAAAATAGAAAACAAAAGATGAATAGCTTTGGGAAAAAAATGAATAACTTTGAATATCAAGCTAAAGAATAGGGTAATATAAATTACCTAATGGGGAATCATGGAGTTGGATAGAGAGATGATCGAAGTTGTATTCTGACAAGAATTTAAATTTGATAGGTCTTTTAGAAGTACCGTACAGTAGTTAAAGTGAGGAGCCATAAAGACCTGAATTACTGGGTTTGTTAGAACTATGGGCATAGTGGCCACGGGAATGAAGAAAATAGAATCACTTTGAGATATTAAGATAATATAAGTAAAGGTGATATTGATTGATCATTTCACTCACCAGTTTAAAATCCTTCAATGATTGCCACTCACTGCACTTAGCATATTTCAGAATCTTTATCTTGACCTACAAAATCCTTAATTAGTTGGTCCTTTCTCACCTTTTTATCTCCTATCATCTTACGTCGCTTTCTTCTCACCTTGTACACTTGCTCTATCCGCAATAACTTCCCCATAATTTTTTTTTAGATTCTTAAGATTATTCTCTTAGATTCTTTTCCCTAAGTGCTTTCACACAGACAATAAATTCACTTGAAATGTCCTGTTCCTTTTCACCTAACTTCTACATATTGTTAAAGTTTCAGCTGAAGCAGCCATTTCTCAAAAGAGTCTCTCCTGAGTTTCAATCTTGATACTTTTGTGATTGAGCACCATTCATGTTTCCTTTATAGTTGTTATCACAATTGTGCATTATGTGTGTGTGTGTGTAGTTAATTATTTTATGTAAATTATTTGGGTATCCCTTCCTACCTATGGACCTTTAATGCAGGGGTTTTGCTGTTTAATTCATCATGCATGATGCTCCTATGCCTATTGCAGCATTTGGCACGGAGAAGATGATCAATAAATATCTTTTTAAAAAAAAGTGGCAGCGAGGAACCCTCTTACAAGTTTAATTCATCTCTGTCTCAGACATGCTCGGTTTTGTCTCCAGAAAAGAAATGATTATTCATCATGGAGTTGTCAAAAAGATTATGAGAGGGCCGGCCCAGTGGCGCACTGCTACAGTGTGCCGCTTGGACTGGTTCCTGCTCACTGGCTGAGCGAGGTGTGGGCGCAACACCGAGGGTTGCGATCCCGTTGCCGGTCCGGTCCGGTCCGGGCGCGACACTGAGGGTTGCGATCCGTTGCTGGTCACGAAAAAAGACAAAAAGGAAAAAAAAAAGATTATGAGATTTGTTCGTTTATTTGCATCTTTCATTATTTAGCTATTCATCTTTTCCAGCATAGCACTACATTTCATATAGAGTTGAAGCCAAGAGGCTCCTAGATTACTAAGAGCATTTAAAGACAGAAAGTGACATCTATAAAGTAATATGAAGGAGCTTAATCAGAGGTCATAAGAAAAAGAAAGAGTGTGAGAGAACGAATCAGAAAAACAATCATATGAAGAATATTAAAAGTTATGCTGATAAGAAAGAGAAGTGCATCCTATGGTAATATTTGAGGGAGTCTATCACACCTCTGAGAGCAGAAGACATAACAGGAAACGAGTACCTAAACAGTTGATAGAGTTGGCAACTATGCAATACAGTTGTTCAGCTTGCTTCTTGTCACAAGTGAGATATAACTTGAAGTCATATTGAAGACTATCTATATTCAAAAGTGTGGAATTAGCATAATGTGTTGTCAACATACATTTATTACTCTTCTAATTGCCTGGATCTTCCTGTAGTGTCATTCTCAGACTGTCTCTAGAGACTTAGATCTTTCTGGTGACACCCCGGGCATTACATATTGAACCATGTTGAACAAGTGAGACTTAGTTGTGAGAGAGAACACAGCAATTTTATTTTTCTGCCAACCTTGAAAAATCATGCTCCAGATGTCTTTCTTTGGGCCCATGAATGAAATTCTGGGCAAGTCTCACAGCTTTTCTAGTCCACGTCAATCACAAGTAGAATCCCATTTTAGTAATTAAATAATACTTTTTTGTCTAGTATCAAAACTTTAATTTTAAATTCAGTTTAAATTTTTTTTCCCAATTCTAACTGAGTCTTACCTCAGGTCATAAAGCCTGCAGATGGAAACAAGTTTCTTCTTTTTCCTTGTTTCTTTCTCTTCCTATCCGATTCTACATCTGCTGTTTGGGGCCCCTCTGTGTTAGAGTAAGTGGGATGGAAGAGAGAGGAACAGTAACATTCTGAATGGCTCTTACCAGACTTAGAAGAGGTGTCTTTTGGAGTTGGTACCTTCTCAAAGGCAAATG
Source organism: Galeopterus variegatus (assembly GCF_000696425.1). Lineage (NCBI taxonomy): Eukaryota > Metazoa > Chordata > Mammalia > Dermoptera > Cynocephalidae > Galeopterus > Galeopterus variegatus. Next base: position 91,195 of record NW_007736560.1, read on the forward strand.
TTCAATTGATGGGTCTTGCTCTCCAATTTCTGATCCAATCACAGTTTCCTTGATAAGAAAATGTTCCCTGTAGAGGACAGCTTTCTATTGTCCCCTCAGTTCTCAAGCTTCCAGAAATCTGCTCCTCTTTAAAACTCTAGGTAATCCTTTAAAGTGAAATCTTCATTAGGATGAACCTAGATAGTTCCCTTGCCCAATTCCCTCTTTGGTCCATAAGAAACATATCCATCATATAAGATATAGAAACAAACCGTCCCTCTGCTGTCTCTCTTCATTCCATTGCCAGACAATGGCAGCTCCATCCACAACGTCCATAGTAAGACTTCCCGGACAGGAGACAAATAGTATCTCAGTGACCACTGAACTTAAGGGGACACATAGCAAGCTCTCATGTGGTTGTCTTAAAGTTTCTCTACATTTGTTTTAAGAAAATGAGAAACACCATTCTCCATTCCTGAAAAGAAGATTGAAGCTAGGAATCTGAAATTATCTCTCCTAACTGGATTTTTCACCCTTCAGGTCTTATGCAGACCAAAGGTAGCAGAACTCATTTCAGTCTTAGTGTGCTTTTCACAGGTGGATAACCTCTTCAGGTTAGGATCTGAGGGTCTCCAACTTTTCTTAAGGTTTGACGTATCAGCCATAACTAAGACTAAGAAAAAATTCTATTTTAACTTTTTGTCATATATTGTGCCACCTGGAAAAAAATACGGCTTCATTTCTTGCCACTCCCTATATTCCTCCTTCTTTCTCTTACAAAAATACAGACATCTGTTATTTTTAAAAGTCTATGTGCATCTTGCTATGTAACTATTTGTTTTATGCTTTCGGTTATCCCTATCAGTGCAATATATAGGTTGCAGATTATCAAATCAGATTGCCATATTTTAACTAACAATACTGAATTGATTTTCCTAACTTTATAAATGGAAAGTAACTCTTTGATATTTATTTTCCCCATGTATAGACTGGTTGATGTAATAGGAAAATAAAGATGTTTTTCTTAGTGATTATAACTAACACTTCCTTTTCATGTCCCTTTACCAATTCCTCCTTTTTTACTTATTCTTTTATTTCTCTTTCAAAAGCAGGCTTGTATAGGCACACATGGGAATACATGCATGTGTTTGTGTGTGTGTGTGTGTGTGTTTTAGTTAAATGTACTTCTCAAGCAATTTACCCTGTTCTCTGTTTAAAATTCAAGTAGGAATGAGAAGTGATTTGAAAATTGGTCACATAAATTTATGGGGATCTACTACTAAACTATTTCATATATTCAAATCAGTTTTCTTTTATTCCATATAGTACATGATTAAAACTTTCTGGAAATTAAAGCTAAAATAAATAATATATTATTGTATTGTATGGCTTTATCTATATGTAAGGAAAACAGGTTCCCAATTTGTTTATCAATTTTCCTAGAAGATAAATTCCCAAGGATACATAGTAAATTTTACCTTGACTGATCATTGACAACATGTATTATTCCTTTTTGGAAACTAGAGGCAGTGAAATAAAGATCATTAGCATTCTGAAACAGTGACAAATCCAAGCTTTCTTATTATGTTTTCTGTCAGAAGTGTGAGTTGTCATAAACTATCTTGATAAGTAAATCATTACTGAAAAGAACATACAATACTGCACATAGCTCAGAATTTATATTGCCATGGTCTCCAACATTCTTTGATTTGATTCACCAAAAAGCTATCTCTATGTTTTTACTTTGAGCTATATTCTTAAAAGTCCATAAAAATTTCCATGAAGATTTGTAGAAGTCACAACATGTTATTATAATACCCTTTTTGTGTTACATCTTTTCTAATTTGCAGTCAATGCAACATAGTCTTCGAACACACTTTCAAGTTAGGAAATGATACACAATAGAAATAAATGGTAATTAAGGACAAAATAATTGTCACTACTATAACAAATGAAAAAACTAAACGCAATACCATGGATTGGCCTACTTTTTCAAATGTTTTCATATTGATTTTCTGGTTAGAGTCTCATAAGAACATGGTTAATGGACACAAAGAATGATTGTTTTGCAATGATGAATACAGAAGTTATCCTGATTTGATCATTACATATTGTACACAAATATCAGTAGTCAACTCTGTACCCCAATATGTATAATAAATCTTGTTTCAGTACAAAAAAAGAAAATGGCATAAAAATTTGAGAACTAGTTCAAATATATTTTTACTCTATCATAAATGAAGATTACAGAAAAAAGAAAATCTTTATATGAAATATATTCATTATTAAAATAGAATGCTGTGTCTTAGGAAACATATGAGGAACTGATGATAGGAGGGGCTCATTCTGTTTAAAATAATTTAAAGGGCATTTTTTCCATATTCAGAAAATTATAAAAGAGAAAATATCTTGAAGGAGTAAATTCTAATATACAGTCTGAGTCTTTTAGCAAGGGCACATTATTTACAAGAATGTAAACACAAATTGCTACTAGATTACCTTAAAGAAAAAAAAACAGTTAATTTAGCTCATATGACTAGGATATCCAGAGATTTGCTTGGTCCATGCATTTCTTGTACCAAGGGTTTAAACAATACTATTAGGTCTCGCACCGTTTATTTTCCTACTTTAAACACGTCTCTCTGAGTGTGGAGCTTATTCTTGCTTATTGAATGAAATTGAACACATAGATGGGAAATAATTGTACCAAGGGTTTAAACAATACTATTAGGTCTCGCACCGTTTATTTTCCTACTTTAAACATGTCTCTCTGAGTGTGGAGCTTATTCTTGCTTATTGAATGAAATTGAACACATAGATGGGAAATACTGGCACACAGAGCACCTCATGTTGTTCTCAGAGCTCAAGATTCTAGAAAGAATAGGAAAGAAAAATTTTCTGTCAGTACACAATTCCCTGATCCCAACTGGCCTAACCTAATCATGGAACAGGGGAAACGTGGATCCTTAAAGAAAGGATACTGAGAAGACAAGAAATATGTTTGCACTAAATTAACAAAATGGACCATGTCAAAAATTAGCCATAATTTAAATGTGTCCATTAGTACAGCTTGAAATAAACTTGTAGAAATCATTAGAACCATGAGAATTCCATTCAGCATGCAAAATGTGCATTAACCCCAGATACATTTATTTAGTAAAATAGTTATTCCATATGATACTGTCATATTCTCTAAATGGGAGATTTGTGTAAAACCACTAAGAAGAGCCTAGATATAAGCTTATTTCAAATTTATTTAATGTAGAATATCAGAAAAATGTAATAAGGCACTAAAAATATTTCAGTCTTTCAGCTGCGGCAATACCTTTCGAAACAATCTGACTAGATGGCAATGGTATCTTCTTCCCACTGTACTATTTGTTAAAATCAAGGTCAGTAAAACTTTTGGGTAAAGGACGAGATAGTAAATACTTTAGATATTGCAGGCTGTATAGTCTCTGTCTCAGATACTTAACTTACCTGTTGTAGCATAAAAGAAGCCATAGACAATATATAAACAAATGAGCATGGCTGTGTTCTAGTAAAACTTTATTTATGGGCACTGGATTCTGAATTTTCTATACTTTTCACATATCATGGAATATCTTTTAATTTTTCCCCAACTATTTAAAAATGCAAAAACCATTCTTTGTATGGACTGTATAATATGCAGAGGTCCAGACTTAGTTCATGGGCCATGGTTTGCCAAGTCTTGTGTGCAAGGACTTCCCTCAAGATCTCAAGCTTTTGATTTATGAATAGAGGAAATGGGCTCAAATATAATTTGAAACGATTTACTTTGATTTTGATATGTTGTTATGAATTTTCCTGTATTTTATCATACATATACTTGGATAGCATTTTGTTATAAAAATATTGTGTGCCTGTGTGTTATGCATTTATCCATAACAGGACTGTTGTGCTGTGAAATGTTTCTGGACATATAATAAATGGACAAAAAATAAGGTTAAATGAAAGTCAAACTTTTCAATAAGAAAATCAAGCACAAGATGATATTCCATCTCTTAACAAATGTCATATTTCACAGTGCTATGATTTAAATGCAAAAAAAAAAAAAGACGAATCATACAGCTAAATTTACAGAATTTAAAAATCGTATCTATCTATCCTACTAGGCTTTGTCAAATTTTCACAGCTAAATTTAATTATCCTCATTTATTTGCCTTCAAGTTTTTTCTCTTATTTCTTACTTTTTCTCTTCTTAGCTTTGAGTTTTAGAGAGTAAGTTCTTTAAAAAGCTGTCTCTGACTTGAACAACTTTTCAGTTCTATCCAATAATGGCAGAAATAGTTTTGCTCTTATATCTAATTGTTAGATGGTATCCCATGAATTTCTGTGATTTTTGTAAGTGACATTTTTCACTAGTCCATTTAAATTTTTGCACATTTAATATAGCTTTTAGCTTTAGTAAAATATATTAGCAAATAAACTATAAATAAGATAAACAAAATATAATCCTTCATTATTGCATTTTCCTTCAATGAGAAAATTTCTACTCCTTCTAACTTCCTGGTTTATCCTGGGTGAGCATCTAATGATTCAGTTTATTTTTTCAGGATTAGACTCTTCTTACTAGATAATCCTATATTTCAGTTCATTTCAGATCTCTGTACAAATTATTACTTAAAGTTTGCTTCTGTTCTGTCCTTCCCTCCCTTTCTCTCTGCTCTATTTCTCTTTCTCTGTCTCTTTCTCTCTCCCACCCCGCCCCATCCCTCTCAACTTTTATTAAACATACAAAATTTAAGAGGTGAGTTCAGAATTTTTTTTGATTTTTTATATACACAATCACGTCAAAAATAAAAGTTTTATTTGTTCATTTCCAATCTTTATGTTGGTTAGGATCTTCATTACAGTGCTTTACAGAATTAATACTACCAGACATTCTTGTCTCATAGTCAGGAAGAGTTTTCTTGAATTCTCCATTAAGTATGATATTTGTTCTACTTTTCGGTAATCTTTACCAGACTGACTAGCATCCCTCCTATTATTGATACTTTTTGATTATTGATATTTTTTGTGTTCAAATCATACAATTTACTGTATTGGTGTATGGTTTCATGGACTTTAGCATATGTATACATTTGTATAACCACCACCACAATCAAAATGCAGAAAACTTCTATAACTTCAAAAAACTTATTGTGTTGTCTCCATTTTACGTAAAACTGTCCTCCACTCCAAATCCTGTTGATGACTAATTGTTTTACATTCCTATAGTTTTGCCATTTCCAGAATATCATGTAGATAAAAGAATACGGCATATAAATTTTGACATTGGTTTCTATCATTCAGAATAATGCATTTGAAGCTCATTTATGTCTTTGCACATATAAGTTGTTTATTCCTTTCTTATTTAGTTGTATAGCACTGTATGGATATGCAGTCATTATCTATTCATTTATTGATAGGCATTTGGGTTGTTTCTAGTTTGGGTCAATTATAAATAGAGCTGTTATAAACATACATGTACAGGTTTTTGTGTGCATACAAGATTTTATTTCTCTAGAGTGAATATCTAGTACCGGGATTATTGGGTCATATGGTAGTGTATGTAACTTAATAGAAAACTGTTGAACTATTTTCCAGAGTGGTGGTACAATTTTACATTCCTGCCAGCAATGAATGAAAGTTCCATTTGCTAACACTTGGTGTATGATTTCATTACATTTTTATGTATTTTATATTTTAATATATAATTTTTTAATTCTAATGTAAATATAATGGTATCTCATTGTGTTTTTAATGTGTTATCCTATTATTTTACAATAGTGAATAATGAAAAGATTTTTTTCATTTAAGTTATGTCATTTAAATGCTAATCTATCCTTGTATCCATAAAATAAGACTCCCTTGGTTGCCCTTTTCACATTAGTATATTCCATTGGCTAATATTTGCTTTGGAATTTTGAATTTATGGTTATGAGAGAGGATTGTTCTTGTTCTATAATTTTCCTTTTTTGGAATATCATTGTCAGGTTTTGATATCAAGTTTATGCTGGCCTTGGAATTTTGTTTGTGTGTGAATAAATACACTTTTTATTCTCTTGAAAAATTTGTGAAAAATTGTTTTTTTTTTTAAGTTTGGTGTAATTCTGTAGAATAAATATACTAATGTAAATATAATGGTATCTCATTGTGTTTTTAATGTGTTATCCTATTATTTTACAATACTGAATAATGAAAAGATTTTTTTCATTTAAGTTATGTCATTTAAATGCTAATCTATCCTTGTATCCATAAAATAAGACTCCCTTGGTTGCCCTTTTCACATTAGTATATTCCATTGGCTAATATTTGCTTTGGAATTTTGAATTTATGGTTATGAGAGAGGATTGTTCTTGTTCTATAATTTTCCTTTTTTGGAATATCATTGTCGGGTTTTGATATCAAGTTTATGCTGGCCTTGGAATTTTGTTTGTGTGTGAATAAATACACTTTTTATTCTCTTGAAAAATTTGTGAAAAAATGTTTTTTTTTTTTAAGTTTGGTGTAATTCTCTAGAATAAATATGAAATATGTAAACAATTACAGAAAAAATGTGGTAAGGAAGTATCTAATATCTCTTTGTGTACTAAACAAACTGGCATGTTTAGACTTTCTTTTTTTCCTTTCTCTAATGATTATTGCAGACAACACTATTTATTGCATTATTCTTTTTGTTGCCTACATTTTTTTGGAATTTTTATCAAGAGTTCATGAAGAGTACAATCCATTCATATATTCATATTTCAACATAACTTCTGTTGCTTTTCAACTTAAATAAGATTTTGGCTAGAAATTAAATCCATGTGAATTTTCCCGAGAATTTTAGAACTTGTTTCTACTATGTTCTATCATTGTTTATTGCTATGGATAAATCTCTATGTAGCCTGATCTTTGCATTTTTATGTTTTTCTGTATTTTTTTTCCTGGTTATTAAATCCATGTGAATTTTCCCGAGAATTTTAGAACTTGTTTCTACTATGTTCTATCATTGATTATTGCTATGGATAAATCTCTATGTAGCCTGATCTTTGCATTTTTATGTTTTTCTGTATTTTTTTTCCTGGTCTGTATGCTCTGAGAATTCTTTTTGGATGAATCCTAGCAAATTTTTAAAAACCTATCTTGGCAATATATTTGAGGCATGTTCTCCAGAAGTACAGTCGTCTTCCTTCAATATGTATATTCAAGTCTTTATTCAAATTACATGTTTGTAAAATGTTTTGTTTGTTTGTTTATTTGTTTTCCTGTACAGTCAGTCCTCCTTATGCATGTGATCCACTAACTGCGGATAAAAAATATTTTGGGGGAAAGAAAACCCTACAACAATAAAAAAATACAAATAATAAAACCAACACAGTAAAATGACTATTTACATAGCATTTATGTTGTATTAGGTATTATAAGTCATCTATAGATGATTTAAAGTGTAAGGGAGAATGTGCATAGGTTATATGCAAGTACCTTTTTATATCAGGAACTTGAGCATCTCTGGATCTTGGTATTTGCAAGTAGATACTGGAACCAATCTCGCATAGATGAAGAGGTATGACTGGATTTATTTTTAAGTTTTATTTGTTCTTTTCTTCAAAATAGCAATTATGCCTATGCAGGAATTTTTTCTTTCTTTCATGTTTATTATATTCTTTCTATTTTTCCCTTCACCTTATTTTCGATTTCATTTTGTTCACTCTTTCCCCTCCTATTGCAACATATCTCTACTTGTATTGGAGATCTTATCAATGGGATTCTGTCTCCCCCCCCACTTTTCTCTTCTATGGTTTTCTTTCTATCCCTTCCTCCCTCCTAATTAACAATTTGCTTTCATTTTCTGGATAAATATTGTTTTTGTTTTTCTTGAATTTCTTTCCTAAGCTCAACATTGATCTCTTACTGATTTTCTCTCCGGTGCCATTGCAGATCTGTTTTGAGGCTGTTGAATCCAGAGGCCACATTGTAGCTATGTCCTTAGATTTCATGGGCAAGGAGGTTTCATCAATGTTTTCACTCATTTTAAGGTGTCACCTTTCCTGTTTGGTATTATCTCTGTTCCCCTTTTTACACCATACTTTTTCTCTTATTAGCTGTGTAGTATTTTTATTGTTCCTTTTTTAATTATTGCACAAGGTTGGTAGAGATAACTCATCCTAGACCAACCATTTCCTAGAAATAGTGAGGGGGTGTCTTAGTCCATTTTCTGTTGCTATATCAAAGTACCACAGACTGGGTAATTACAAAGAAGAGAAGTTTATTTGGCTTGCAGGTCTGGATGCTGGGAAGTCCAAGAGCTGGGCAGTGGCATCTAGTGAGGATCATTCCGTGGTGGAAGGGTGGAAGGCAGAAGAGCATGAGACAGAGACTGAGGGGCCAGGGGCCAGTCTGGCTTACAACAACCAATTCCTGTTATAATTAACCTGCTCCTGTAATAACCACATTAACTTATTCATGAAAGCTTCATTCCCATGATTAAATTATATCTTATCAGGACACACCTCCCAAAATTGTTGCACTGGGGATTAAATTTCTAACACATTAATTTTTAAGCGACACATTCAAACCATAGCAGGGAGTAAAGCCAGATGTTAGATACAGGTCTCCAGGTACCGTGAGCAGAGGAAGTTGATATTTCATTTTACTGCTTACAGATCTCATGGGCAATCTTACTTTTAGGCATTATTTGTGCAGGTTAACAGGTATTAACTGTGGGACACTAGAAACATTCCACAACACCTTCATGGGAAAAATTTAGTATTTGTAGCATTTTATCCTTTATTTATTCTCAAATAACAAAGATAGACAACTGCAGCTGTCCTTCCACCTTTATCCTGCCTCACATTCAGATATTTTGTGCAAAAAATAGCATATCTGAGATTTTGTTAATTTTTAGAAAGCATATTGAATTTCACATGCAGACCACAAATCAAATTTTTTTCCAGAAACATCATTATTTATTTGACCTTCATGAAGTCCCAACTTCTCGGAGAAACCCTGTGATTTGCCTGCCTTGCAAAGCAAAAAAGAGAAAGAGAAGAAAAAAGGGGGGTAGGAGGAAAAGAAGAGAGAGGTTTACTTTATATGAAATTATCTTTTGGATATCTTCCAGAGGAGAAATTAATCTTCAGAAGACTTAAATTTGAAGTGGAGTTGGAATGGGTAAAAGATAATGTCAATTGAGAAATAGGTGACTAAATAGCGTTTTGTTTATTATTTTTTATTATGCTGTTTCGAAGTTCAGTGCCAAAAAAGTTCCAACTTGCAATTCTAAAAAAATAAGCTTATTTAAGCACCCTAATCATCCATGTTGAACACATTCTTAGGGTGTAATTAAAATAAGACTAAGTGGGGAATGTCAATTGAGAAATAGGTGACTAAATAGCGTTTTGTTTATTATTTTTTATTATGCTGTTTTGAAGTTCAGTGCCAAAAAAGTTCCAACTTGCAATTCTAAAAAAATAAGCTTATTTAAGCACCCTAATCATCCATGTTGAACACATTCTCACACCCGAAGCGAGAATCATACCCCTAGACCAACGAGCCACCTCATGTTGAACACATTCTTAGGGTGTAATTAAAATAAGACTAAGTGGGGAAAAATCTGCCATATATTTATTCTATCAGACAAAGTATATGAAAGAAGGACTGTGATTTTCCTTGAATGTTGAAGTGTTTTATAACAAAAATAGTGGTAAACAGAATGGAAAAAAAATGATGTTAAAAAAATACAAGGAATAAATATTTTTGAAGTTTACATACATTTTAACATAAATTCACATGATTATATACTGCTACATATTCTAGAACACAAGCCTCAATGAAATCTCTGCAAATTGAGAAAATTGGTGGACAGATTTTGTTTTAATTACTTTTTCGGTATCTCCATTTGCTTTGATTTACATTAAAAAATAATGAAAAGCACACATTGTACGTCTCCATTTTCAAAGATCATTTGACATTTTCCTTGCTTAATTCTATGACTTTGTGATTTGCCAAAATGTGATTTAAGTTTAACTGTGGTAGAGGCAGGAAGGGTAGAAGTAGACCACAAAGAAAACATTAGGGCCAAACTAAGATACCTATGAGATATGACAGAAATGACCGTCTCATGGGTGGACCAATAAGCAGTAATAGAGTCCATGCAAGGTGTTAAATCATTTTACTAAGGGAGATGATTTCATGTAATGATTAAGATCCTAAATTTATGTGCCAGACTATGTGGTTTGAATCCCTTCTTTTCCACTCCCGCAGTGAGATCAACAAGGTACTTAAAATGTTCTGTGTCTCAATTTCCTCATCTGTAACTAACTGATAATAATAGTAACCCCTGTATAGGGCCAGTGATATTATTAAGTGAGCTAATTCTTAAAATTACTCAGAACTATTACTGTTGCATTATAATTACTATCATGTGTTTGTCATTATCAATATTATGGTTATTATAGTTATTAATAGTAATAGTAGTAAAGTTGTTCTGTAAGAAGAAAAATCAGAAATGCATAGGGGAAAAGAGACAGAATAACAGAAAGTTAGGAAGAATGTGGAATCAGCAAATCTTGAAGAAAATGACATATGAAAACCCAGTTAGGACTGTGGTCAACATCAACTTGACATAATTCAAGGTACTGGGCTCAGAACTACAAGACAGAGGTTTGGGAGAAGCTGAGTACAGTTCATGGAAGACTAATCAGAGAAGAATTTAGTTTCCCAGATCTGGAAAATTGGATTTAGAGAACCCTGTATAAGAAACAATAATTGAAACTCAGAAAATCAAAATGGGGCTTAACTCATAGAAATAAAACAAAACAACAAAAAACCCCACTAATTATTGGGACAACACGTCAGAAGAAACTAAAAGAGGTTTACATGGGATTGTGAAGCCTAACATTTTGCCTAAGGCTTCAAAAGTTTCTTACATCTCAACCCCAGTAGATATATATACTCTCTCTTCTTCTCCAATATTCATTAGGAAGCTAGCCTGCAGCAATACTTCCTGCCTCTCTGGCTTCTGGTTAAATTGCACAAAAAAGGGCATCAGAACACTGGAGAAAAGGACCAAGCATGCTAAGGTTATTTATTCATTTGGATCTGTCCCTGTGAAATTGGCTTGGGCTGCTGCACTCCTCCAGAGGGTTTGTGCAGTTTCCTCTAAAGGTTTTGCAGCCCTAGGCATGCAACAGAGCCCAGCTGTTAGTGGCCCTGAGATGCAGCACTCAGCCTGCAGTTTTTATACACGCTGCTATCCCACTTGTAACTCTCCTTGCTGCAAACTCCGTGTGCCATCTGCTTCCTGCCAAGAC
>NW_007736560.1:103013-113704 GCF_000696425.1 Galeopterus variegatus
TAGTGGCCCTGAGATGCAGCACTCAGCCTGCAGTTTTTATACACGCTGCTATCCCACTTGTAACTCTCCTTGCTGCAAACTCCGTGTGCCATCTGCTTCCTGCCAAGACGTTGAGAAATGTAAAGCCTTCTTCGAATGTCAGCCCAGTATATGCACTTATCAGAGGTAATAGTCATAAACAAACAAGTCAAAATTTAACTCATTGTCCTCCCTCTTTCCCTCCCTGTCTCTCCCCCTTCCTTTCTTTTTCTCCTGATTCCTTCACCATCTCCTCTTTCTCCCTCCTTTCCTCTTCCTTTCCTTCCTCCTTCTCTTCCTTTTTCTCCCCATCATCCTTCTGTTTTAATTTATAGATTTTTTAAAAAGCAGTTTTAGTTTTATAGAAAAATTAAGTGGAATATACGGAGTCCAATATATCTCCTTATCCTCATCCCCCGGTTCCTTGTATCATTAACAGCTTACATTTGTATGGTTTGTAATAACAGATGAGCCAGTATTGACATATTATTATAAACTAAATTCCATGCCTTACATTAGCGTTCAGTCTTTGTATTGTGCATCCTATGGGTTACTTCCTCCTCCTCCTTTTTCTTCTTACTCAACAAATACTTACATGGCAACTACCAGATGCTACACGCTATTTTAAGGGCTGGCAAAAAGACAGTAAATGAAAGAGTGACTATCTCAGGTCTCATGGAGCTTAAATTCTAGTGGACGATACAGAAAATAACCAAATAATTATTTAGTATATTAAGCAATAATATCCACTTTGCAGAAAAACTAAGCAGGGTAACATACAACTTATGGCTGCCCCTTGGGTTGTACTATTTCAGAAAATAGCCTGAAAAAGTGACATTGAAGCACAGAATGGAAGGTGTGGAGCTAAGTGAAGAACTAGGGAGTCATGTAGATTTCCTGAAAGAAGAGCACTCCTGGCAAAGAGAAAAACAAGGAAGTAAAACTTACATCTAGGTCCAAGAATACAAGCTACCCCTTTTCTGCCTTTATAGTTAGGTGAATGACTGTTGTGCCAATCTTATTAACTACAAAAATAAGCATTTGCCAGGAAACAAAGTAAAAAGGCAAAATTATACAATAGTTGGTGGGTTATTTTTAATGTTTTTGTTTTCTAACTATATTGATTCAAATGAAATTATATAGGAACACCTCATAGGACAGTCAGTACTTTTTCAATTTAACCTTAGTTTTTTCTTTCTATTCCACCATTTTTTAAATATAAAATTTTGAAGTATTTATCTACAGACTTACTTTAAAAGGATTCAATTTTAAGATAATCGAAATTCAAAATAAACAGGTTTAGAAATATTTTCTAACTTAATAGTTTATATTTAGAATGTTCAACTGCATAGTTGTTTTTAATGTCATAATAGTATTTTTAAACACTCCTTGCTAATTTAAATTATGTAAGTTCACTTAAAACTTAAGAGTGTTACAATATATGTAGTAATTACATTGAATTCATTTACATAGATATATTTTATTTTAAAAACATATAAACATGTATTACTCTAATTCAGCTTTCTAGAATTTTGTTAAATCAGCTATTGAAGGCATCATTATTGTGAATGTTTTCTATATGTTCTTTGATAAAATTCTTTTATTTTATTATTATGGTGCTGATCAGTTAAGAATATAAATAGCAAAACTATATACAAAGCTATATTTCTAAATTGAAAATATAATTATAACAATTGATTGTTTGTGATAATAATTTTAAACACTAAGAAATTTTACCCAAATGAATTACCATGAAAAAGCATGTTCTAACTTAATGCCAGTGCATTAACTCTGTGCTAACTTAATGCCAATCAAGTATGACAAATGACTCAGATTCGGCTGAAGTCAAATCAATGCAGAATCACACACTGAATTCTTCGAGGAGTATCATTAAATAAGAAGATGTTAACTGCCTCATAGTTTGAACACACTGCACTCAGAGGATAATTGTCTTTAAACAATTTATCATATACAACAATTTTAAGGGTATTTTCTGAAAAACACTTATTTTCAATTCCTATATGATTTCTCCAGTATTTTTAAGGAAAAAAAAAATGCCTACTGAGAATAACCATGGCAAATAGTTCATTCATCTTTAGTTGAATATTCTTTATTAAATTTTAAAAATTTATTTTGTTATTTTAAGGGTAATTATTATCAAAGTAGATATTAAGAGATTGCAAAACGGATTCTTGGCTATTCTACTTCCAATTGCAGAGTGTTTCTGAAATACTTGTTATTAAAAATACTAGTTATTAGAATATTAGCAACTAGTACTTTATATTGTAACTAAATTCACAAAAAACTAATAAAAACTCTGTATTAAATATGTTTTTTGGGTTATTTTGGATAAAGCACTTAAGAAAATACTATACTATATAATCTTACAGGAAATCCATTGGATCACAATAAAATCTATTATTTTTGTTTTCTTTTTTTTCAGGGACCAAATTTGAGATAATGAATATAGGACCAGTAATTTCCCAAAGTGGAACATTTTAACATGGGTCATGCCAGTCTGATTGCACACACCTCACACAATCTACTCTGTGGACCTCCCACAGCATAATTTAAAAGTATTTCTCACTGACAAATGAGTAGGTTTATAAGTTAATTATGTATAATTTCATGCAAAATTACAAAATATATGTGATATAGAATGAATATTTGTGTCCCTTTCCCACAAATTCATATGTTGAAATCCTAATTCCTGAGGTGATGATATTAGTAGGTGGGGCCTTTGGTTAGTAATCTCACCATTTAGTGAGATTAGGACATGCAAGTAGAGCCGTTATGAATGGGATTAGTGACTTATAAAAGAGATCCTAAAAGCTCCCTTACCCATTTGACCATGTGAAGACACAACAAGGAGATGGCCATCTATGAACCAGGATGCAGGACCTCAACAGACACCAGATCTTCCGGTACATTGATATTGGACTTCCCAGCCTCCAGAGCTGTAAAAACTACATTTATGTTAATATAAGCCACCCAGTCTATGGTATTATGCTATAGCGGTCCAAATGGACTAAGGCACTATAAACTTTTAGTCTGGTTATAAACCTATTCCATTTTTACAAAAAATTAATTTCCCAGTGGTTTATTATTATGCAATTACCTTAAGGGGTATGAATTTTTGAGGTCTTATGATTCTTTTAGTCTATACTATGTTTTTCCTAGAAACACTTTTTACAACACTGACTTTGACATCTTAACCACAATTTTATTTATCATATAAAACTTTCATTTATTTAAAATGAAAAACTAATTTAAAAGTTTAATTTAAAAAACAGCTTTAAACTTTGTCAGGTTTACTAATTCTCTCCATAGACAACCACTTTTAGTATTTTTTGTTATTTAAATATTACCTGGGGGTTATATTCATATTTCTAAATGATTGACTTGAATTACTTTTTCTTGATTATTCAAGTTCACTCATTAAACAAGTCGAAGTGTCTATTGACTCCTCTCTTCATAATAACCAGAGCTCATCAAAAATTTTTCCCATCTTCTGCCTCTCCTCACCCATTTTCCCCTCCCATATTATTTCAGATGTACATTTATTTTACCTTCTGTTAATGACATTTATATAATACATATATTTTATTTTTAACTATAATTAATCTTTCTGTGCTTAGTATTTTTGTATAAATTTGAATATCAATACATAACATTTAATATAGATTGAATATAGTATATCTATGTAAAAATACATATATAGTTTTTTGTTTGTTTGTTTACTGCAGAACCATTTAGTGCGATTAGATTGCATTGTCTTTCCTGGGTATCAGTATTAATGTCCTATGCCACTCGTACTAGTTTGTTTTGTGTTGCTATAACAGAAATACCTGAGACTGGGTAATTTATAAAGAACAGAAGTTTATTTGGCTCATAATTCTGGGACAGCTGCATCTTCCACAGGCCTCAGGCTGCTTCTACTTATGGCAGAAATTGGCAGGCAGCTGGTGGGTACAAGCAGATCACATGGAGAGAGGAAGCAAGAGAGAGAGAGAGAGAGGAGGTGCCAGGGTCTTTTAAACAACCAGCTCTCATGGGAACTAATAGAGTGAGAATTCACTCATTACCCCTCCTTCCCCAGGGAGAGCATTAATCCATTCATGAAGGATCTGCCCCCATGTCTCAAACAGCTTCCAGCACTGCCACATTGGGGAACAGATTTCCACATTAGTTTTGGTGGGGCAACACATCCAAACTCTATCATTCCACGCCTGGCCCCTCAATATGCATGTCACTCTCATATACAAAATACAATCATTCCATCTCAACAGTCCCCAAAGTCTTAGCTTGTTCCAGCACCAACTTAAAAGTCCAAAGTCCCAAGTCTCATCTGACACCAAAAGCAAAAGTCCTTCCCACCATGAATCTATAAAAATCAAAAACAGATTTATCTACTTCCAATATACAATGGTGGAACAGACATCTGTTGGGTACACATTCGCATTCCAAAAGGGAGGAATAGAGCAGAAGAAAGGAGAAACATGTCCCAAACAAGTCTAAAACCCAGCAGGACAGACGTTGTCTTAAAGCTCCAAAATAATCATCTTTGATTCCAAGTCCTGCATCCTGGGCACAACGGGGCATCGGTCTTCCCAAAGCATCAGGTAGCCTCACTCCCACAGCTGTGTGAGGTGCAGCCCATTGAGCTGTGTTAGTGCCTACAGCTTTTCCTGGACTGTGTTGCACGATACCACTGACCCTGCAGTTCTGGGGTCCTGATGGCAGCCCTGCTGCCTTGGATCTATTGGACATTTCACTGGGGGCTCTCTGTGGGGGATCCAACCCCACTTTTCTGCTCAGCATTGCTCTAGTATATGGCTTCTGTGGTGGCTCCACTCCTGCAGTAGGTCTCTGCCTGGGTCCCAGGCTTTTCCATGCATCCTCTGGAATCTGGGTGGAGGCTGCCATGCCTCCACTGTTTGCACATCCTGCAGTCCTGCTGGCCTGCAGACTTAACACAACATGGATGCCAACAGGATTTCAGGATTCTACTCTCCAGAGCTGCTGCATGAACCACACTTGGAGCCACCTGAGGCAGGGCTGCTCTGGCCCGAGTGGCTGGGATGCAGGGAGCAAGTTCTGAAGGGCAGTTGTGCCCCAGGTCTGTCCTCCCAGACAACTCAGTCCTTCTAGGCCTCAGGGCCTGTGATGGGAGGGGTACCCTTCCAGACTTCTCAAATGCCTTTACGGGTTTTCTCTCATTGTCTTGGCTGTTAGCATCTAGCTGCCTCAGTCCCAAGCTAATGTTTTTGACAACCAGTTTGTCTGTTTCACCCTTGCATTTTTCTCCAGCTCTCTACTTCTTAACCACACAGCCAGACTACAAATTTTCCAAATCTTTACACTCTGCTTCCCTTTTATATTCTGGCTTACATCATGCCTTTGTAGCCATAACTCAGAGTAGGCTGTTAAAAGTAACCGTGCAGATTCCTTAATGTATTGCTGCTTGGAAATTTCTTCTGCCAAACTTTCTGTTTCACAACTCTTAAGTCCCACCTTCCACAAAGTCCAAGGGCATGGATGCAATGCAGCCAAGTTCCTTGCTATGGTGTGGCAAGGGTGATCTTTGGTCCAATTCCCAATAAGTTCCTCATTTCTATCTGAGACCTCATCATCCACACGGCCTTTACTGTCAACATTTCTATCACCATTCTGGTCACAAACATTTAACCAATCTTTAAAGTGTTCCAAACTTTCTCTCATCTTTTTGTCTTCTTCTAAGTTCTCCAAACTCCTTAACCTTTGCCCATTACCCAGTTCCAAACCTGCATCCACATTTTCAGGTATCTGTATAGCAACACCCCACTCCTCAGTATCAACTTTCTGTATTAGTCCATTTTGTGTGGCTATAACAGAAATGCCTGAGACTGGGTAATTTATAAAGAACAGAGGTTTATTTGGCTCATGATTCTGGGACAGGTGCATCTGTCATGGGCTTCAGGCTACTTCTACTCATGGCAGAAATTGGCAGGCGGCCAGTAGGTACATGCAGAATACATTGTTAGAGGAAGCAAGAGAGAGAGAGGGAGGAGGCACCAGGGTCTTTTAAACAACCAGCTCTTAACGGGAACTAGTAGAGTGAGAACTCACTCACTGCCCCTCTGCCCCAGAGAGAAGATTAATCCATTCATGACGGATCCACTCCCATTACTCAAACAGCTTCCAGCACTGCCACATTGGGGATCAGATTTCCACATGAGTTTTGGTGGGGACAGCACATCCAAACTCTATCACCAATCAAAAGATAAATTTCCTGAAAGAAAGGTCTCATAGATATTCTTTTAAATTCCATTATTGTTCAAAGTTATGTTACATGTTACTCTCCCTTATATTTTAATGATGTTGTTGTACAGCATTTTTTTTTTATTCTTAGGATTTCTGGTGNTCATAGATATTCTTTTAAATTCCATTATTGTTCAAAGTTATGTTACATGTTACTCTCACTTATATTTTAATGATGTTGTTGTACAGCATTTTTTTTTTATTCTTAGGATTTCTGGTGAATTTTGTGATTTCTTTTTGGAATTAGGATTACATTCCTCCTTTTTCATATCCCCAAAACCACGTTTGATTTTTAGAATCCATTGTAAACTCAAAAATGGACTCTTTTTGTCCATGAATTTTGCTCTCATTTTGATCCAATTATATTTCAGGCCTGCTGACACTTTTACTTTTTTCACTGAACTAATAGATTACTTATAGCATTTTTCATATATCACACTATCCTCTTTCCTTTTTTCCAATTTATAGACATTTCCTTTGAGTGAATTGTGAATTTCTTCATCTTAGTGGTTCTGTAAATTATTTTGGTTGTGAACTTGATGGGTATTGTTTGACTGGGATATACGATTCAAGGTAAAAATCATTTTTCTTTTGATATTTCTTTTCTTAAATATTTTAACATTTACTCACACATATTTGTGGGGTACAGAGTTTTTTATCTACACATGCATACACTACTGTAGAGGTAGGGGTGGGTCTGGAACTCACAGACACCTCAAGCCCATTGTCCAGACTGGGTCACAAACCCTTCACATGCAGGCCTACAAGCTAGGTAACAGGAAAAAGGGCCTTGGAGCCTTGGTTGAAGAAAGTGTAATATTTTTTCAGCACATACACATCTAAGAGCTAAGCAGTCCAAAAAGAAACTCCACTGCTACTGGCAAAATCCAAAGAAAAACTGAGAAGCTGCCAGCAAAGTAAATGTGCTCTATTTTCAAATGGGAGCTCTCTGCTGGCCAGCCCCTGCTTCACAAAATTGAAGAAGACACAAGAATAGGAACAAAACTAAAAAGATACATGAGTGGGCATGCACACTAACTCCACCCACACACAATTTTTTTACAAAGAATGTGCTGAACCACCCCCAACTGAACTTGAAGTGAGGGGGCCTGACCAAACTATTCTATTTTCCTCACATCTGCACAATGATTTGTTTAGGGTAGATAGCATAGTTTTGTACCCATTAATCCACTATTTTTCTTCCTCCTTCCTATCCCCTCCTAAGGCTTTTTGCTCAATCTCCTAGCACTGATTGTTGCTATTACATAAAAGGATCAAATGTTAAGGAGAACCACGGTGAAGATGGGAGTTTCCTAAACAAAGTACTGAGTAGAGATGAATAGTCTTTTCCAAGAATGCTGACAATATCTGTAAAGTGGTTTAAGCAATGTTATGTTGGATCAAAAAGAATGATTTTAAGAACCCTGTACCTGTACTAAATTTACTTCTGATTCCTGCAGGTTGCTCCCTTCAGCAAGGAGAAAAACTTTCTTAATGGGATATGGAAATCCCATTGGCTTGCATCTTAATGTGGAAGCCCAGGTGCAGAGAGAGAGGAGAAGTCTACGATAAGCAAGAAGATAGTAGGCTCTTTCTAACTTGAGTTATTCATCATTACACATATACTTACCATATAACCCATACACTCAATTCCTAGGTATTTACCAAACATAAATAAAGCATACATCCAAAAATTGATACACAAAAGTTCATAATAGATTTGTTTTTAATAGCCAGAAGCTACAAACAACTCAAATGTTCATCAACAGATAAATGGATACATTCTTCTGCATTCATATAATGGATACTACTCAGCAATAAAAATAAATAAGCTATTGATACATGCAACAACATAAATAAATCACAATTATCTTGAGTAAAAGAAATAAGACAAAAATAAATACCTGTTGCACAATACCAATATGCAAAATTATTAAAAATGCAAATTAATCTGTATTGATAATGGTTGTCTGGGAACAGGGACCAGGAATGGCAAAAAGGAGGGAACACAAAAGATCCTGACAAAACTTTTTAGATGAATGTATTTATTATTTCTATTTGGATGATAATATCACAGTTATCTAAATATGTTGAAACATATCAAATATACACTTTAAATGTGATTATTTTAATATATGTCAATTATAACTCGATAAAGTTGTAAGAAAACTTGCGGGCTGTAATTAAAGAAGTTATGAAACTTGTGAAGAAATAAATGCATGTATCATAAAAATGGTGGAAAATCAATAATCTTTATATCTACATCAAGAGCTTGAGAAAACAAATAGAATCTAGAAAAAAATAAAAGAAGATTAAAATAATGATGGAAGTGGAAATTAATGAATGAGACCACAAAGAGCAGAATGAATACACTCAAGAGTACACATTAATCTTTTTTGAAAAGATTAATAATAACTATTAATAATTATTCTGACATAAGAACAATGGAGAAGAGAAATGACTAATTAAGGGATATAAAAGGGACAACACTTCGGATTTTACAGCTATTATAAAATTTAAAATAGTATCATAATCAACTTTTATAACAATAAACCTGTCAGCTTTGATGAAATTGTCACATTAACTCAAAAATAATAGAAAATAAATAATTATATACACACACACACACACACACACACACACATACATATACAGCATTCAAACTTATACACATATTTTCCCTTAAGTTTATCTTAAAAAAGCATTTCTTTGTGCTCTTGGGTTGAAAAGCNGACAAAACTTTTTAGATGAATGTATTTATTATTTCTATTTGGATGATAATATCACAGTTATTTAAATATGTTGAAACATATCAAATATACACTTTAAATGTGATTATTTTAATATATGTCAATTATAACTCGATAAAGTTGTTAGAAAACTTGCGGGCTGTAATTAAAGAAGTTATGAAACTTGTGAAGAAATAAATGCATGTATCATAAAAATGGTGGAAAATCAATAATCTTTATATCTACATCAAGAGCTTGAGAAAACAAATAGAATCTAGAAAAAAATAAAAGAAGATTAAAATAATGATGGAAGTGGAAATTAATGAATGAGACCACAAAGAGCAGAATGAATACACTCAAGAGTACACATTAATCTTTTTTGAAAAGATTAATAATAACAACTATTAATAATTATTCTGACATAAGAACAATGGAGAAGAGAAATGACTAATTAAGGGATATAAAAGGGACAACACTTCGGATTTTACAGCTATGATAAAATTTAAAATAGTATCATAATCAACTTTTATAGCAATAAACCTGTCAGCTTTGATGAAATTGTCACATTAACTCAAAAATAATAGAAAATAAATAATTATATATATACACACACACACACACATACATATACAGCATTCAAACTTATATACATATTTTCCCTTAAGTTTATCTTAAAAAAGCATTTCTTTGTGCTCTTGGGTTGAAAAGCTCAGGGTGTGAACAGTCACAGGAAGCAGTAGCTTCAATGAACAGGTACTCTTTACAGGTTTCAGTCTTAGCTCCAGCAGGGTTTGCCAGAAGATTCCTGCATTTAAAGTTATCACATGCTTGCCTAGATAAATAAAACCTTTTGCTCTTTCTCTTCACCCATTTATCCTTCAATAGGTAAACCCTCACAAGGGGATCTAGAATTCCAGAGACCATCCCATATTTCTAACATATGAGTGAGTTCATACAGACAAGTGTAACCAAGGTATCTTTAAAAATCTCAAATATTTCAGGATCTCTATTCTGTTAATATACAAATAAAATAACTTCCACTTATGTTTGAGAAGATCTGGGAAGTGGTTTATATGGGATATTTTTTCTAAGAAAGAATTTAAGAATTTTCCTGCTGGAGCCTAGATGAGAAGGCAATACAATCTGCTTTGGGAGAAGGAAATCACAAATGGAAACACACAAATTAGATCCTAAAGGAATGTAGAAGAATAATCAAAGTTTTATGTTGGCTTTTATGCTTAGAAACTAAAGACAATCTTATCATATCAAGGGCAAACAGCAAACCAAGCTTTCGTTTCAAATTACAGAAAATAACAGATTTTTATAGTCTGTGGGAAAAAAAGTAATTTAAGTATGAAGAAAATTTTAAAGCCCAACTTTTAAAAAGGATCAATTATATATAAAATTAATTAAATGTATAAATAACAGTATTTATGAACTATCACTAACTTCAATTTTCTTATTTGGAAAATTGAGGTAATATGCAAATAACATCTTAGCACTAATTCATGGATCAAAATAAGAAATAGCAAAATGTATGCAAAAGTATTCTGAGGAATATACAGTCTAGGAAAATGCAAGGTATTGTTATTATTGTTAAATATTTATCATTATTATGAATACTACCACTATTTTAGAATGTAT
>NW_007736561.1:0-1248 GCF_000696425.1 Galeopterus variegatus
AAAAAATAAGAAATAGGAATTGTACTTCAGAAACTTGACAGATTACACAGGTATAATAATTTAAGAAATGTGTTACACATCGAATAACAGACCCACTCATAGAGACATAATGATTTAAGAAAAAGTGAACAATTGAATTAATGGTGTAGGGATAATTGGTTATTCATATGAATAAAAAATATAACTGGATTTTTCTTATTTATATAGACAGCCGTTTCAGGTCGATAGAATACTTACATGGGAAAGGCAAATATTTAAAACTTTTACAATATATGTATATGTGTGTGTGTGTGTGTGTGTGTGTGTCTTTACAGGTTGATGTTCCAAAACTCCCTAAATGCACCAATTATAAAATAAACAACTGATAAATTTGGTATGTTGAAACACTAAGCAAAACAAAACTTATCTTCATAAAAATACACTAAAATAAAAATAAAAGGAAAAACAACAAAATCAGAAAGAATACATATATAACTGATAAAGGATTATGATTCAGACTATAAAAATAAATCCTACAGGGCCGGCCCGGTGGCGCACTGGATAGTGCGCCGCTTGGGAAGCGCAGTGGCGCTCCCNGAAAGAAAGAAAGAAAGAAAGAAGAAAGAAAGACAATGATAAAATGTCATACTTTCAGAAGGAGAGAACAGACCTATAGTTACCAGACTTGGGAAAGGGAGAGGGAGTTTAGGGAGGAACTGGGTAAGGGACACAAAGAATAATTATGATTTTTAATGATAAACATGCTAATAATACTGATTTGATCATCACATATCATACATAAATACTGATAGTCAATTCTGAACCACATAAATATGTATAATCAATTGTGTTTCAATTCAAAAAAATAAAGACAAATAAATATACCCAATTAAATATATGAGCAATATGTCTGAACAGAAACCTGTCCATAGAAGATATACAGATTGCAAATAAACATATGAAAACATGGTCTACATTTCATGCTACTAGGGAATCACAAATTAAAACAATGAGATACCACTACATAGTCATAAGAATGGCTAGAATTCAAAAACTGAGAATTCCAGCTTCTGGTGAGGATTCAGAAGAACAGGAATTCCCATTCATTGATGGTGAAAATGCATAATGGTTCAGCCACTTTGTAGGACAGTTTGGTAGCTTCCTATAGAGGTAGACATAATCTTACTAGATAGTCCAGCAACTGATTTGAAATAGGGAAAACTGGGTGTTGAATATATAAGAATGCCCTATAATATCTCTAATTTTTTT
>NW_007736561.1:2660-3966 GCF_000696425.1 Galeopterus variegatus
GATCCGTTGCCGGACACGGAAAAAAGACAAAAAAAATAAATAAATAAAATAAATAAATAAAAATAAAAATAAAAATAAATCCTACAACTCACCAATGAAAAAGAACAACAATCTTATAGAATAAAAGAAAAATATTGCAAAGCTACACTACTATGCCAGTTGTTGGGTTGAGGCAATAGCTACACTAATTGTATGGCTGTGCCGATTGTATTGTTAAAGCAATTCATAACTAAAGCCGAAACGTTGCATTATTTTAGTTATACTAAGTTTTCCATTTGTATTGTCAGGGCCAGGGCTCGGACCCTTAAAACCATTGTACAGACTTGGTCACTAGTAGCCTCACATGAAAGACTTGGTCACCAGACCCCTCACATGTCAGGCTGTGTCATAGACACCTCACATGCAGGTTCACGAGCTAGGTAATTAGGGAAGGTCCTGGGAGCCATTGGCAGATGACATGAGCTCAGTCCTCAGCAGTAGCAGCAGAAGCAGCAGTGGTGGTAGCCTCTTGGAGGCACTGGCAGCAACAGCCTCCAGCAGCAGTAGTGGACTCCCTGTGCCCTCCCCGCCACCAGGGGCATCCCACTGGTGGGTGGCACCATGGATCAGAACTACTCATCCTTTATAAAGTCCATAACCCAGGACACCTGGGTGCACATACACAATTACATTAGTCAATAGCCAAGGAACTCCTGGGAGCACATGCATATTTACATCAAATGCTCAGCAAGATTCTGAACATCTGAGGGGCCCTGACCATTTTCCTATATTTTCCCAACAAATGTAAACAAGAAATAATGAATATAAAATCCCACAAACCCTATGTCCAATGTCTAATAAACATGATCATACAATAATCACACTGATTTAAGTTCAAAGAATAATATTATTTTGTCAAAACTTAAAAAAACCTGAAAATACTAAGTGCTGATGATACTACAGAAAAAGGAAACTCTTATACACTTTAGGCTATACCAGAATATAACAAATTTGGACAGCTAAGTGTATATCAAATACTTGAAGAGTTGAAAATCTGTGTAACCTACAGTACAGCAATTCCATATCTGAGAATCTGAAGCAAAGATTCTCAATCCTGGAATCATATCAGAATCACTTGGTGAACTTGTAGAAATACCAGTCTTCGTTGGTATCCAAATTAATCCATAATCTCTGGAGATAGGGTCCAGTCATCAAAATTATTTAATATCACTTTGTAAAAAAAGACAATTTGCAAAAACTATTTCAGCATTTTGGTAATGCAGAAAAAAATTGGAAACCAAATAAACTTCTACACATATAGATAATA
>NW_007736561.1:4405-6449 GCF_000696425.1 Galeopterus variegatus
ACTTGGTGAACTTGTAGAAATACCAGTCTTCGTTGGTATCCAAATTAATCCATAATCTCTGAAGATAGGGTCCAGTCATCAAAATTATTTAATATCACTTTGTAAAAAAAGACAATTTGCAAAAACTATTTCGGCATTTTGGTAATGCAGAAAAAAATTGGAAACCAAATAAACTTCTACACATATAGATAATAATAAATATATTTTTGGTGTATTAACTCACTGGAATATGATAAATCTATTAAAGTCAATGGGTGAAAGTTATATGCAGCAACATGGATAAATTTCAGAAATATAATATTGAATGAGTAAAGCAAGTCAAAAGATATGTCTCATTTATTGAACACAAATGAATAAACTATTGTTTGTTGACACTTGCATATGTAGTTAAATAATAAAACTAGGCAGAAAATAAAAAATGATCAAGATAATGCTTATGTCTGAAGAACCATCATCAGGCAAGTATAAGGATGATAGTAGATGAGGTACACAGGTGATTCAGTCTTATCTGTAATATTTTATTAGTTTCTAAAGAGTTTAAAACATACTTAGGTTCAATAAATCCAGGTGGTACATAAAAGAGCATTCTTTATAATTAACACATGGTCATTTTCACACATTAAAAAAAACAAACCAAACAAAAAAGTCTCAGGTTCTTGGCAAAAATCCTGAAGAGCTGGAGTATGAGACAAATATGTGTGGGGGGAAATAGTGAGAGAAAGAGAAGGACCTACAGAAAGTTAAGGCCACCAGTAGGCAAGCATGACATTACAGTAAAGTGAAGGAATATTCAGAACCTTTCTCAGAAAAAAGACACGTTTATCATTTTGTGATAACACAAACAGCAATCTGCTTACATACCAGGATGGATGACAATGCACTTACACTACAAAATCAAAGGATTGTATTATGAATCAATCCTATTCATGAATTCCTAGTAACAACTTCAAAGAACACAGCACAGAGTGAGTCACTGAATGTTTCAAACATGAAATCAATGACTATTGGTTCTAACTAGAAAATTAAGAACGAGCTAAAGTAATTTGAATTCCTTAAATCACAAGCATATTTTCTTTCTCAGAATTAACATCATGGTAAATATTAACATCATGGTAAACATTAACATCATGGTAAACATTAACATCATGGTAAACACTAATGGATCGCAAAAATGGAATAATTTTAAACAAAAACATCATGTGTTGCACATCACTGAACTTTGTGAGAATGGTTTATTTACCGGTTTTGTTTATACTACGACAGTTTAATGACAATATTGAATATGTTGATGAATGATAAGAAAATTGTTGTAATAACACATATGAATACAAAAGAGAAAAGCAAAAATCTGAGGGGTCAGGAAATAAATTCTCTAATAGACTAACAGGAAAGGAAAACAGAAAAAAAGAAGAATTTTCAACAAGAGCATTATGAAACATTAAATAAAAATAACACAAAGAAATTATGGCTAGAGAGAACACAAACCTAAGACAAAAGCCTCAGTAACTTGCTTACCTGGAAAAAGCACAAGCACAGGTTGCAACTTGAGGTACTGTGCATTAACATATAATTTTAATATGCAGCAAAATGGAAACTAATTTGCATGTTATAATTACCTTTCCAACTGTCTTCCGTGAGATAAATACACAGCCATTAGCAATACTTTAAAGTATCACATTTTTTACTAAATAAATGTGCTTTATGATATTGCTTAATCTTTCTAAGAAATGGCAAACCCCCTCATGCTTCATTAAGCACAAAAAATTGAGTATATTTAGAATTTGGGTTTCAGTGAGAAAGAATATTTCATAGCAGTAGCTAAATTAATGACATTGTTTGTCAAATAGTTGCTGCACAATAACTCACATCTTATTAAAATTATTTATTTAGTTAAATTAGGTCTTGGCTTATGTGAACGTAGCTTTGTGGCAATCAAGATGAAAAAAGGATAAGAACACAGGAAGTGCAGAGGAAGATTACTGTTTCTACTGACTTCATCTTCCAATATGTTAGCTCACATCATTTCTGGGAAATGTGGGGAATC
>NW_007736561.1:7350-11075 GCF_000696425.1 Galeopterus variegatus
CTGCATGATATGTAATCTGCTGCATAATCTAACCACACTACAGTTCCACTCTGAGGTCCAACCGACCTATGTGCTAGCTCAACTGGCAGGGTCTCTGTCGTCAATTAAAACAAACCAACGTGGATTCCCACCTCTAAGTTTGCTACCTTTACAAACCCTAACTCTAGCCCTAACCCCTTTATGCTCACGTGGAATGTTCTCCCAATTTTCTCCACAGGTTGAAATCCTGCTATGCTCTAAGGCCAAACTCAAATTCCAATTGCTCTACATGCCTTTTTGGACTCCTACTCCCTCTTAGAAGAAATCTTATTCCTCTGTTGGTTGTAAGAATTTGGTCTTACTTACTTTGTTATTCCTGTCAGCACCCAGGCCTTTGTCCAGTGCATAAAAGAGTTTAGTAAAGAATTTTCTCATAGAATGGAATGTTAAAGTTAAATAAAATATATTTTTACCTAAGGGTCAAAATACAGAAAACAGTCTGAGGGAACTTCAAAAAGTTCATGGAAAAATGGAATTGAAAGTTAATACCAGAATATACAAGGAACTCAAACAACTATACAAGAAAAAAACAAGCAACCCAATTAAAAANTACTCAGCTATAAAAAAGAATGAAATACTGCCATTTGCAATAACATGGATGGACCTAGAGAGACTTATATTAAGTGAAACAAGTCAGACACAGAAAGAGAAATATTGCATGTTCTCACTTATCGGTGGGAGCTAAAAATAAATAAGGAAATTCACACACACACACACACACACACACACACACACACACAAAACCGGGGGAGGGGGCACACACAAAACCGGGGGAAGGGGATGAAGACACAACAATTGAAATTCCTTGAAGTTGATACGACAAACAAACAGAAAGGATATTGTTGGGAGGGAGTGGGGAGAGGGAGGGAGGTTTCAGTATTTGGCCACAATAATCAACCACATTGTATATCGACAAAATAAAATAAAATAAAATAAAGAAAAGAAAAAAAGAAAGTTAATACAAATCTATATGAAATCACTTTTAGTATGATTTTATCTGTACGTAAAATCACTTCAATATGTACCCCATGTTTATAATTGTTATCGTATTGTGTAAATATGTTACATAAAAGTTTATGTCTTTCCCAATGAAATAAATTACTGAGACGTATTTGTTCTCCCACCTTACTTTTAGCTTCATAAATGAGTATGAAGAACAGAGAAACTGAAGGCACTTTACAATAAATACGTCTTTCGTGCTTTATGTTTAATAATTTATTTTGTTAAGGAAAAAAAAAAAAAACCTGTGTTTTTAGGTCAATCATTTGAATGTAGTCATGAATAATGAGGTCCTTTTTCTAAATTATTGATGTTTATTTTTGCTACCTTTTTTCTATTTGTTTTAGATAAAAAGGCTATTGTAATAGCACTTCTGAATCTTTGGTGAGCCTGAAATTATTGACTATAGTTTTAAGGGGCACTATTTTCTGTTTGTATCAATACATATTCAAAAAATATCTATTAGAGGGAAAAACCAGAAAATGCAAGAAATTTAGGGGTAAGTTCAGCACCACTTTTCTTTCAGATAAAGAAGGGACAAAGAAAGATTGAAACTTCACAAAGTCAGACTCAGGTGAGCTGTGGGTTAACTTGTGGTCCCTGATTCTTTCTGTTAGAGCAGGCTGTAGGTCAATCATGTAAATAAAATGATTTCTTTATTTGTTGTGATCCATTTTTATGCTTTTTCATTCAGTCTGGAGGGTAAACTCATTCACACTCACAGCTGTCTCTCTTACGGATATCTCTTTTATACTACAGACCAGTATTAGAATTAATAGACGTGATTCTGGAAACAGACCTCCTAGCTTTGAATCCTGGGTGTGCACACTCCAGCTTTGTGATCTTGTCCAAGAAAATACTTCATAGGATTGTTTTCAGTATTACATTAAATGAAACAATGTATTTAAAGTTAGACAGGTAAATACAGTAAGCACTCAATAAAGGTTATTAAAAGTCTGGATGTTCTTCCTAGGCTTCTTCTGTATTTACTTTTATAGCAATTCAATTGTTCTACTACCTTAGAAATCTCTTGAATAAGTCCCCCCTTTTCTATTACCACAGTCAATTCCTTGGTTTAAGGTCTCTTTATAGTGACACCTAAATTACTGCAACACTCCTCAGACTGGTTGAATGTACCACACATGCAATCCCTCCTGCTGCCAGAATGCTGGTTCTACAATGCATTATCTGACATACAGTGAAAATAAAACAGAAATCACAGTCTGGTACACTACTCTGTTTCAAACACTTAGAAGTAATACATAAAATGAACAAAGAGAATACCACAGGCACACAGCTCATCACACACACATGCACACACACACGCGCACACACACACACACACACACACAAGCAAATAATTTAAGGGATTGTAAACTGGAGAAGAAATGCCTCCCTGGTAGGGGCTGACATGGACCTCCTGGTTTTCGGATTAGAAAGCTAGGAGTGAGTTTGAGGCCATTGAGAGAGATCATGGCCTTGAGAAGTGCTTCAAGACCTTCATAGAAAGTTGTAGTAAAGGCATCATTCCATTCCTAAAACTGGGGAATAAATAAAGGTGTTGAATATGTGTGTGTGTGTGTGTGTGTGTGTGTGTGTGTGTGTACTAACCTACTGTTGAGATATCTTCAATGTAAGCACAGGACAGGAGGCTCAAAACATTATTATAAAATCTGGCTCTATTTTGAAATTTGGAGAAGTGGGGTTAGGACAAACAAGATACTTTGAAAAATCCTCTCACTGAAAAAACACTCAGAAGCGCTGAACACTACATAAAAAACATCCTTTAAAATGCACAGCAGCTTTCTTTCACACATACACACACACATGCACGCACAAGATACACACAGAGAAATCTCCAAAAGTCAAATAGAAACACGGATGTGGAAGTCAGGGGAGTAGTAAAATCAGTCTGGAGCTGCTGGGTTAAACATCACACAGAAGAGACAGACATAATCTTTGCTTCAAAGATTTCACTGAAAAGGGTGGCAATGTAAAGACGAAACCAGCTCATTACTTTGCACTGTGGTTATAGTTACGAATGAAATACACAGTAATTGAAGCAGAGTGCTGCTAGTCTAATAACTGATCTTTCTATTAGTAACCACCATTACAATAACAACACCAATAGTCATGGCTAAGTTTATTGAGCACTTACTATGAAGGAGATACTGTTCTACGTGTTTTACAGTTATCCTAACAATGCACTGTAAAGTGGTTGCTATTATCCTCACTTCACAAACGAGGATAGTAGCATGAGTCAAGACTGCTTGATTCTAATAGTTGGGGGAGAGGGTGGGAGTGTGGAACATCTGGCTGTCTATCCAGCTCTATCTACGTATCTATCAACTCTCATGGGCAAGTTGCAAACACGTAGTGAATTACACCTTTTGCTTAATGCAATATTTCAGAGTCTGTTTTATTCAAGAGAATGTAATTTAACTGCCTACTCTTTATCTGTTCCTCTAATGCCATATTCATAAGATCCTGAACTAAATGGTATCCCTGAATCTTAGGGCACACAGCCAGCATATTGTCCTATCCCATTTCTAAAGGATGAATTTGTTATGTTCCCTTGGTAGATAAGCAACTGCTGAAAATCAAATGCTACATGTCAGACAAATTGCCTCTGTGTAGTGCTCCGCTGGATGAATTAATTGCCTTTTGTGTGGTTCTGGGTGAACTGT
>NW_007736561.1:11643-17462 GCF_000696425.1 Galeopterus variegatus
CCTCTGTGTAGTGCTCCGCTGGATGAATTAATTGCCTTTTGTGTGGTTCTGGGTGAACTGTCAGTCCACAGTGGAGTATTATTGGGAAGAGAGAGAATAGTGGTTTCATAAGCCTTTCAGGAAAAGTTTCTGCTTGTTGCTGAAGTGGAATGTTTAAAAGTGAATCTTGTCTGCTCTGAATAGAGACAGTATTATGGCATTTCTTTAGATAGAGATAAATATTAATACCATTATTGCAATTATTATTTTTCTATATTTCTTACAAAAAGGTGTTTTTCTCTAGAGTACGATTGTTCTCTGTCTTAAGAAATAAAAATGGTAATACTCTGTTAATATTAACAGTTTTATAAAATATTTTAACCCATTTCATTTATTAATATAATGAAGGATAATTCAAAATTACCAGGCTGTCTTATTCTAACACCATAGTACACAATTCAACACTTTTGCATACTTGGGTAGGAGACAGAAGGCTTCTTTAGCTTTGGCTGATTCTCCTATCACAATCACAGACAGTGAAGTAGAGTGGAAGGTGGATGACATTTGGAGTTGGACAACACTGGATGGATTCTGGATCCACTACTCATAGTCTCTGTGGTGTTAAACACATTTGTAAACCTCTGCTACTCAGTTGAAGGCTGCTGTGAGGATAAGGTAAGGCCATGCTTGTGAAAACAATAAGCACCTCCTTAGCTCCTTGCTATGTGACAATTTTTTTTTCCTTCAATTTAGTTAGGATATGCTCTTGGCAAAAGTGATTGTTTTTAAAGTTTAATTTTTATTATGAAATAGAGTGTGATGAATAATATATGAANAGTGATTGTTTTTAAAGTTTAATTTTTATTATGAAATAGAGTGTGATGAATAATATATGAACAGTTCATATTGTTTTATACTAAGCAATATTTGACTCATGATAGAATTTTACATTCCCTATTCTGGAAATCAACGCAAATATTCCAAATCATAGTCATTCAATGATTTAACAAATGAATAAGTAAAGATTTAAGTGATCTGGAAATGTAATCAATGAAAGTATAGAGTTGCCAAAAATCTAACATATTTTGTTTCTTATTTCATTGATCTTTGATGTTGTGAATATTGAATCTTAATAAATATAGAGAGAATTTAATATTCTCATAAATACTTTTGTATATTTAGGGATGAGGTGTGTCTGTATAAACCATGGCTCATAAACCACGAGTGGATAATGAATGTTAGAGAGAATTTGGCTTATTTATATCCCATGATTAGGAAACTGAGGCTCAGAGTTAACGTTTCCATGTAATTTAATTGATAGAAGAGATCATGTGGTTCCAGATATGCATCAGGGGATTTCAAAGATTTTCTTTTGGCAGAAGAATACTTACTTCAATTGAAATCCTAAGGAATACTACACAAGCACACACGTGTATGCACACACACACACACACACACATTTCTATTAACATACAGAACTTTTCTGATTGAACACAGGGAGCACCCTCCCCATTTAAATTCCTTTTGTACTTTTTACTGTCCTCCCTTTCCTCTGCTCAGTGGTTCCTAGAATATTCTAAATAGCCCTTGATGATCTGTAGGAAAATTTTGGGAATCATTTATTAACTATATCGCTTCCAGCCATAAAATAGTTCAGTTAGTCAGTTCTATAAAATGATATGTCATGGGAGGGAGGAAGAGGAAGAATTGGTAAAGAGACATGAAAATCAACTACACTGTATATTGATAAAAAATAAAAAATAAATAGGTCTTTACTTATTAAAGAATATTTTATAATGTTTCTTTTAAAAGTAACTATCAGATTTGTCAAATAGAAATATAAATTGATTAGCAAAATAATTGCATAGGGTTCTAACTGGAAATTACGTCAATTTCACTTGGTCAGATGGAAATAAATGCTCTTGAAAAAGAGGAAAATAAACTAAAAATAAAAACAAAAAAACAAAAACAATATGTCATAAAGATATTTATTTTATACTTTAAGATAATATAAACAATTTTAAAATCCTACATAATCCCAATGACATTAAGAAACAAAATAATGTGAATTTCTGTCATGGTTACTTTCAATGGAAGCTATAATAAAACTTGAGGGACCAGAGTTTCATCATAATCAACTGCACGATGTAGAATATATCAAAATATCCAAAGTTGATAATCCTATTACATTTTAACCATAAAAGATTACTTCTTGGTTTATTAAATCAATTGAATTTTAACTCAGAAAAAAAATCTCAATTTTAAGGTATCTTGAAGAAAACAATTACATATTAACATTTAACAGAATTTTATATACTTTATAACATATCCAGTGTTTATTCTAAAATAGAATAAATCATTGCATAAATCTCAATTTTAAGGTATCTTGAAGAAAACGATTACATATTAACATTTAAAAGAATTTTATATACTTTATAACATATCCAGTGTTTATTCTAAAATAGAATAAATCATTGCATGGTCATATTTTTACAGTATGAAGGAATTAAAGTTGTTGAAGCATCACAATTGTGAGAATTAATGACACTTTCATGATTCACATGAACATGAGTTCATTTTCCAGTCTTACCCTGGCTTTATTCTCTACACGTGAAAAATTAGTGCATCATAACTCACTTTATAACTGGAAAGGAGAATGGAGCACAATGAGATAATTTCTGACCTTTTTTTTTTTTTACCTTTTCATTAAGCATAAAGTCAATAATGTGTTTTTACTGAGTAATCTCCACACAACCGATCAATTAAAAGCATGAGTTTGTCAGCTGTCCTACTAAATCTCCTTTTACCATTTATAACACATGCAGTTTGTATTAATCTAGAAAAGTTAATATTGGATTTTTGAATTAATATATTTAAGCCTGAGCTGATAGATGGGTTAGATCTTGTATTCCAAGTCTAATTCATTGATAGCAAGTGGAGCTCTGTGTTGAGAAGGCTAAGGAATTAATATGTCTGACTAAGAATATAATGAAGAACTATTGGAAGATACATTGTGTACCTTGCTTATAAGTATTACTGATGATGAAAGGCATTTCTCTCAGTGTTTGGGGATAAATATGGGAACACTGTTGACTCTTTATTATAATTATTAGAGCTTCCTGGGGATATTCTTCAAGAGGGCAAATGATTTTTTGCTTAACAAGTAGTTAAAACAACTACATTTAAGCTATGGATGGCAGTAAGCTTTTAAAATTGCATGAACTTTTCCGATAAAGTTTTTAATTTGAGATTTGTAGCTTCTTTCCTGGTAAGAGTAATTATATATTATTTGTCATAGGGTCCTCTGTGTACATAATAAGCAGGGTATTTCTGTAGGGGTGGGTGTATTTGTATATTTGTTTGTATGTGTGTACTTGTACAGACACAAAACATACACATAAAAGCACACACACACGTGCTATGTTTGGACATGACACAAATATGTTTGCTTTGGTGTATCAGTAAGTATGCCACTGTAGAAGATGACAGGTTATGCAAGTTGTGAAGGCCCATTAAGGAATTGTTGTTTTCTTATTTTACACTTGTAACATAGTTGGTTACATTTATAGGGTACCAGCTCACTACCAGTATTTGTGTAGAAAATGTGATGATCAGATCAGTATTATTAACATGTTCATTATTATAAATCGTAATCATTCTTTGTGTCCATTACCCAATTTCTCCCTGTCCCCCATCCCCTACCCCCTTTCCCACCTCTAGTGACCATAGATCTGTTTTCTCCTTTTAAAAGTTCAAAATATTGTGTTGCTCATTTCTTGATATGAATCCCTTTCCAGATGTATAGTTTGCAAACATTTTCTCCCATTCTGTAGGTTGTCTTTTTACTCTGTTGACTGTTTCCTCTGCTGTGCAGAAGATTTTTAGTTTGATATAATCGCATTTGTTTTTCCTTTTGTTGCTTGTGCTTTTGGAGTCTTATTCATAAAGTTTTTGCCCAGTCCTACTTCTTGACGTGTTTTCCTTATGTGCTCTTACAGGAGTTTTATCGTTTCAGGTCTTATATTTAAGCACTTACTGAAACAAACTTCCCTCTTAGTACTGCTTTGGCAGTATCTCATTTGTTTTGGTAAATTGTGCTTGTATTTTCATTAGTTTCAAGGAATTTTTTGATTTACTTTATTTCTTCTTTGACCCATTGGTTGTTCAAGAGAATGTTGTTTAATTTCTATGAATTTGCATATTTTCCAAAGTTTTGTTTGTTATTAATTTCTAATTTTATTCCATTGTGGTCTAAAAATGTACTTGATGTGATTTCAATCTTTTTATATTTGTTGAGACTTTATTTGTGGCCTAACATGTGGGGTCTATATTGGAGAATGATCCATGTGCTGATGAGAAGAATGTAAATATTCTGTCATTTTAGATTAAATATTCTGTATATTCTGGGGTCTCTGTGTTTCTGTCTGTCTTAGGCTCCAGGCAGCCTGGGCTGTGGTCCTACCGGCACCTGTGTGAGTTCAGTAGAACACGGACAGGGCCTATGGACAAGGCGAGTCAGACTCGCTAGGTCCCAGATGGTGCTGCATCTCAGCCACTCAGGGCAGGAAGGGTATTAATATCCTTCAGCTTTTACTATAAGAATGCAGCTATGTTAGTGCCTGGCTACTTTCCAAATGGGCCTGGCTCCTGACAGGACCGAGGGAGTCCCTTGAGGTGGGGATCACTGATGGTGGAAACAGTTGAGTTCATTTCCAGCTGACCTGCTCTCCACCTGGTACCATGTGGTCCCTGCAGTGGGGAAGAGACTGGATGCCTCATTTGGCTCTCTATGATGAAGTTCCCTTCTTCTGTGCATTACAAAGATCTCTTCAGTCTCCTGGTGCTCTGCAGCATATTTCCTGTCTTTCTAGTCAAAATACATTTGTTTGTCTGTTGTTTTGGTCTCTTTTTGTGGGGAGGGGACTAGTTCCAGACCTCTCTAGTTGGTCTTGAGAAGAGCTAAGGAAAATATAATATATTTTTTTTCTCTTTGAAGTCAGTCATTCTAAATAGATGTTCTATAATATCCCTACTGTTCTCATAGTTGATATTGTTTTAATCACATCGTGAATTTTAGAATTTCGTTTTATTTATTTCCCCCATTTCAGCAACATTAAGTTTGTAGAAAATGTCTTTAAAGTTCCTATAAAATTCATTTCTGCTGAACCAAATGTATCTACACAGAAGTCTTCTTTAATTTTCAGAGCTGTTCATGTTCAAATTTCAGATCCACTGGTCTCAAACAACATGATTTCAGGTAAATGACTTAAACCTGATTTACCCAAAGAGTATAACATAGATGGTAGCAAATCTTCCCCACTCATAAGCTATTATGAGGATTAAATCAGATGGCCAATGTAAGGTAGTAATGAGAGAATCTAGTATATAGTGAACAAAGACATGTTTGCAGTTATTATAAGGGAAAAACTTCCTTCCTAACTCAGAGGAAATGTAGTAAAAATTTAATACAAAACTTTTGAGTTGTAATTTTCTATATATTTTAAACTGTAGAGAATGTTGAGAACAGTTGAGTCAGTGGTTTGTTTAGTTCAAGACCCCAGTTTCACCATCCCATTTATTTATCTCTTGTTTTGTGGGATGAATATCCTCTAGCATGTTTCAAACTTATGCTATTTCCCCCAGATAATTAGAAGCCTCCTCTTCTATGTCTCATAAGGAGATAGTAGTAACATATATTATTATTTGAAAAATTATATTTGGCAGATATACTATCTGTAGTGTATAAGTTACTTCAGTTTCTGCAATACTCTAAAGTCATTTGATTTCATTGATAAAAAGTTGTACATTTTTTTTTTTTTTTTTTTTTTGGTTTTTTTTGA
>NW_007736561.1:18020-20092 GCF_000696425.1 Galeopterus variegatus
CCCTATATAGGATCCGAACCCGCAGTGGGAGCGCTGCTGCGCTCCCAGCGCCACACTCTCCTGAGTGCGCCACGGGCTTGGCCCCCCCCAAAAAGTTGTGCATTTTAATATAAATGGTTTTGTTTGCTTTTAATGAACTATTTTTCAAACAATCCTTGATTTCATATTCAGAATTGGGGTTCCCTGAGTTTTCAGCTACCTGAAACCTTTGTTTAATGATTCTTCACTGTTATCTACTCATAAACACACCATAAGATTATCTTTTGACTTATCTGTCCTTCTAAAGGAAGACAATAAAACATTAATAGTGGCTCACTATGGCTATAAAGAGGTCCTAAATCCTTTAAACAAATGATTACAATCTCATTGTCTCATCTGCTTATTGGTGCTATAGCCTCCTGTCATCTGAGTGCTGTTGAACTTGTAGTGTCTCAGAGTCACAGATAAGCTGTAAAGAGTGAAGATAACTTTTATTTGTTACGGGCAATAAAATCAGAGTCTCCACTGACTGTCTGACAAGGGGGCATCTGATGATTCAAATCCAGTCAAGCAGAACACAGACTGAAATAGTGTCTGAAGGGCAAAGTACTGGCAGCATATGCAGTATAAAACCTACACAATAACATTACATGGCAATGAGAAATAATTAGAGAACAAGCAACAAAGGCTAACACAAGTCCTGTCGTGGTAAGTTGGACTAGTAAACATAAATCTTCCCTTCAGACCCTCTGATAATGTCTGTTCAACATATTTTTAATGAAAACAAAAACTGACTAGCTTTATATTTCTCAGGCCTTCTCTATCATATGTATATGTAATACATATATAAACTATCAATTAGAACAAAATACCGAAAATTAATAACTTACAAAGAAACAAAATTTCTTACAGAGGCTGAGAAATACAAGATCCAGGGGTCACATCTGGTGATGGCCTTTTTTTTTGTTGGGGACTCTCTGAGGAGTCTTGAGACAGTGCAGGGTATCACATGGAGAGAGAGCAAGAGCGTGTTAACATGCTCAGTTTGATTTCCTTATAAAGCCACTAGTGCCACTCTTGTGATAACTCATTTATCTATTAATACATTAATCCATGAATGGATTAACCCACTCCTGAAGGCAGAGCCCTCACAATCCAATCATTTCCTAAAGGCCCCATGTTTCAAATACCATACTCAGATTTCACACTCTTTTAACAGTGTTACAATAGGGATCAAGCTTCATTATGAGTTTGAGGGAGACATTCAAACCACAGCAGTTGGTTTGTGGAGATACAGAAATACATATAGACACACATAACTATATACATATCTATATTTTTTACTTTGTATGATTTAATCTATCAAATTTTAAAATTTACTTTTCTTTGTTGATGATGTGATCTATTTTGCCTTTGTAACATTTGTCTGAGGGTAGGAAGTAATCTGTAGTGTCAAAACAATAAAATCCTCATAAAAGAACATCCTGACATGTCTCCTGATAACTAATTATAGCAATTAGCAATTTTCACCAACAGGCATTTTTCCTATGTCTGTCCAAAATGTTCTTAAATTTTTCCAGTTATAATTTGTAGTTGTTTAAAGCCTACATTTTTTTTCCAGGAGATATAACTGAAAACATGCCAATGAGAATTAACTACTGTTGGTTGAAAACAAAACAATGATATTTATAAATATATAAAATGTATGTGATATTTATGGCCATAATTTTATTTCAAAAAGACTTGATTCTCATTTAAAAATAAAATATAATTATATTTATAACAATGATATTAATCTCTCTATATAATTTCTTAAACTTCTAAAAAATATTCAATTTTTCTACTGCACATTGTCTGAAGAGGCAAAGTGAAATGGACCTTTGACTTCTTCCTAATTCTTTTTTTACCAAAATACAAGAGTGAAAGGTATTTTTATATGTTTGAATTATTCAAGTAATCACTGAAGCTCTGAATTTTACGTGGTGAGACTTGCACAAAGTCACAAAGGCCCTTTTTTATGCAGTTTTCCCTCAGTTTCTTCTTCATAACAACTCTGGCTTTCTTGTAATCACTATCTTACAGTAACACTTTGT